>NC_067399.1:392230016-392367516 GCF_016432865.1 Antechinus flavipes | reverse complement strand
AGCTGTTCTGCCTTGCTTAGATAACAATTAGAGTGCTATTTATTTCTGCTCCTATCATACCTGCAATGTATGCAATGAACTGCAATAAATGCAATACTTTAAATATATATTCCAGGGCACAGTCTTGTCGAAAACTCTATGCATCTTATCAGTGGACATCTAACCCCTTTACTCCAGCATTTACCTTTTCCATATCTTCTCTGCAACTCTTGATTTAATTTTGACTCCTGATAACTTAGAAAGGTAGACTGCCATTTGCTACAACATATGCAAAGTTTGAATCCCAAAAAGTTTATTGGTCTGTGAAAGAGATGTCCAGAGGAAATGATTGAATTTTGTAGAATTCAGTACAGCTTATGGAGAACTTAATTGTTTTTGTAGGAATCTAGAATTTTATCAGCTGACTCCCCATAAGAAAACTCTCTCTAGTAATATAAACAACTGCTCAGAAACTTCTAACCTAGACTGAGAGAATTAGCTGGGTCACTTGAGATAGTAACTTCCACAAAGTTATACTGTCACAAGGATCACTCACTAGTAAGACAGCTCCCTATCCAATGGTCATGCTCATCTATACTATCTTTATATCTTCTAAAAACAGCGAGAAAATAATTTTTTTAAATGAACATTTGACCTTTTTGTAGTGGCAAGGGACTGGAAACTGAGCGGATACCCATCAGCCGGGGAATGGCCAAATAAGTTACGGTATATGAATATCATGTAATATTATTGTTCTATAAGAAACGATCAGCAGATTGATTTCAGAGAGGCTTGGAGAGACTTACATGAACTGATGCTAAGTGAAGTGAGAAGAACCAAAAGAACATTGTACACAAGATTATAAGATAATCAATTCTGAAGGACATGAGTCTTTTCAGCAATGAGATGATTCAAGCCAATTCCAACAGACTTGAGATGGAGAGTCATCTGTATCCAGAAAAAGGACTGTGGGTACTAAAAATGGATCACAACATAATATTTTCACCTTTTTTCCTGTTGTTTGCTTGGTTTTTTCCTTCTATTTTACCCCTTTTTGATATGGTTTTTCTTGTGCAGCATGATAAATGTGGAAATATGTATAGAACTGCACATGTTTAAGATATACTGAATTACCTGCTGTCTGGGTAAAGAGATAGGGGAAGGGAGTGAGAAAATTTAGAACACAAGGTTTTGCAAGGGTAAATGTTGAAAATGTTGAAAACTATTTTTGCATATATTTTGAAAATAAGAAGCTATTATTTAAAAAATATATATATATATATATATATATATATATATATATATATATATATATATATATATATATATATAATTGCTTGAGAGTGAGATGTAATCAGGCTGTTATTGGGAAGGCTGAGGCCAAGACTAAGATTCGTGGATTCCTTGAGCTCAAGAAGTCTGAGCTATACAATTGGGCTATTGAGTACCCACACTAAGAGCAGCTTTAAAAGGGAGCCTCAGTTTAAAAATAACAAGAGAGACAGACAGAAAGAGATAAATACAGTGAGACAGAGGGACAGAAAGAAATAGAGAGACAGACAGAAAAAAAGAGATAGAAAGAGAAAGACAGAGAATGATTGAATTTAGAAAATTCAGATTCATTTAACTTTCTTATGGTAATGTTCTTAGTAGTCAGGAAAATATCTTACACCAAGTCTGACCTATAAGTGTACCTTATTATTCCCCCCAGAGTAGTTTTGTTATTACTTCAAAGAGTTGTTTTATCCCTAAAATCTTATGTAAGGACCCCATGTCATTTGGAAAGGAAAAGTGAGGTCAATATCTGCTTCTATTGTAGACCCAAGCCCACATTTTGACTGGTCTTTTTAAGAGAAAATAAGAAAGGCATGAGAATGCTAGATATTTATGAAATATCTATTTTAAAAATCCTGAAAAAATAATGTTACTAATAATAAGATATTTATATAGCACCTTAAAGTTTGTGAAGTATTGCATATATGTCATCTTATTTAAGACTCACAACACTGGGGCAGCTTCTTTTAGAGGCTTTTCTTCACAGAGATTGCTGTTGCTCTTCATTCTTGAAGAGGACCACATTATTACAGAAGTGATGCCATGAAACACAAGTGAATTGGATTTAAGTAAGGGATGACTGGGCTAGATTACCTGCCTCACATTTTCCCTGCAGAGCCATCTTGGTCCAGTGGCCAGATATAGATCAGGATGACTTGAGATAGCCCTGGATTCTGTGGGAGAACTTGGCCTAAAATCTAATGTCATATTGCCTCTGCTATCACTTCATAATGAAATATCACTGCAACATTTCCTATGACCAAAGGAGATGGGTTCTTTCTCCATATGCCCTTCCTTATCCCCATTAAAAGACCCTCAAGAATCACCAACAGCCTACTAATTCAATTCACCAGAAGTTAAATTTATACTAGATACAAGGATGTATTAAAATGCAAAAGTGAAACAGACCTTGCCCTAAAGAGGCTTATAAAAAGGTCAAAAAGTTTATGTTCAGGAAAACCCAACATTTTTACCCTAGAGGTTTATCAACCCTTACATTAAGTAAAATCCTAAAATTAAGAAATATTCAGCAAGCACTCATTTAGGAGTCTACGTCCCAGAAGGGAAAATCAATAATGAAACAGAAACCACAAAAGTTATGTTAAGCCAAGAAGTAGGAGGAGTAATAGGGGTCATTTATTATACAATATGGGATGTTGCTACTGTAGAAGGCAAACAACTCTAAAATTATATAATTAGAGGTTCACAGAGAGAATGAATCTGCCACTTATCACTATGATTCAGTCTGAGTAAAGTTTTCCTTTTGAATGAACTGGTCAAACTAAGAGCAACAAAATACTCTTCAGAAGTGGCACATAGTCTAAAAAAGATAAATTGAGCATGAAGTAAGCATTTTGTTGGAGTAGATGAGACACATTTGGGACTTCATATCAGGGTGGGTTGATGGATGTAGGCAGAATATCAGTTTTATTAACTATAGTTCTAAACTCTAAAAAAATTTTAAAAAATAAATCAAAAAATCTCCTCCCTGAGGCTATGTTCTACTACTCCATGAAGTGCCAATTGTCTCAAGGAGTTCTAATTATCTCTCTCCTGGGGCAGGAAAAATAGTCTTTTCAAACACTAAATCTCCATAAGTGGTAAAAAGGTCATCATCTCCCTTCACAGGTCATTTCTCTTCATCCAGAGAAGCTATTCAATAGTGGAAACGCCTTTACCACCATAACAAGGTCTCCTTCCTTTTTTTCTTCCCCTTTTTAGTCCTTCTAGCCTCCTTCTCATTATCCATTCCCCTAAAGATCTTTCTAAGATCACAGGGCTCACCTTCTATTAATGGTCCATAATTTGATCCTAGCACAACACATGTTTCTTTCTATACCATCTTTCCTCATTCCCCTGGCAATTACCTGTCCCACCAAAAACCAAACTAACCCCTCCCCCCCTCCAAAAAAAAACAAAAACCAGTTATTCACCTGTAGCTAGGATGTTGCCAGATTCTGTCCAAAATCCTTCATGCCTGACTCTTTATTGTTATCTTTACCAGATCTCTTCACCTTTGTCTCTTTGCCAATTGGAAAGAAGTTTTTTTATTGGTCTCTGCTTTCACTGTCCTTGGTATTTGCATTTATTTACACCTACATTTCTGTTGTTTGGAGCAAATAAGAAGCAAAGAATCTCTTTAGTTCTAATTTTCTTTCTAAAAATATTCAAAATGCTCTTTCTTACTGAATATTTTTCCTCTCCTCCCATGTATGGGACCTAAAATTTGCAGGGTAGGTCATCCCGGGATTCATTCAAGTGCTTTTTGGAACGTAGTAATCCATTGTTTCCTCCTTTTTCTAGTGAATGTGGAATAGTGTTGTATTTTTCAAATGTCCTTTTCTTTGTATTTGAAAGTCTATTTTTTTTAAATGAATTGTTTAACTACTACATTTTTTGGAGTTTGCAACTATGGGTTTTTCTGGAGGTGATCTGTGAATTCTTTTCAACAGAATTCCACTGGAATTCCATTTAGAATGATCAGAATTTCTGAACAATTTCATTATTCTCTTTATTAAGGTTAAGGTGCTATGGTTTGTTTTTTGGTTAGTTTATTTTTGTGGGGTCCTCTTGTGTTCTCATGAGACACAATATATTATATATATTATACAATATGGGACGTTGCTTAGAACCACAATATGGTTCTTAAGTTGTCTCTAAGCATCCTGTCTTAAAGACCTATATATTTTACTTACATAGTATGCATATTTCTTTTAATGTTATTATTATTTTTTTAACTTCTTTTCCTCTAGATTATCCTTCAATTCTGTGCATAAGCATTTCTGATCTATTATTCTCTCTTTTGTTTCTTTTGTGAGGCTTACCATTAGAGATTCAAGTTAAATTTTGCCCATTATTTATGCTATGAAAGATATACATTCTGATTATATAACTTACATTTCTCAAACCTAGAAAGACTTAGATAAACTGATGCAAAGAGAGGTGAACAGAACCAGAAAAATATTCTACAAAGTAGTCAGAACAATGTACAATGATGACCTATGACTGACTTAGCTCTTCAGTTCAAAACAGTGTGATCCTAGTCAGTTTCAAAAGACTCATGATGAAAAATGTTATTCACATCCAAAGAATTGATAAAGTCTGAATGCAGATTGAATCATATTAATTTCTTTTTTCTTTATTTCTTTCATGTTTTTCCTCTTTTTGTTTTGGTTTATTTTTTCCATAACACAACTCATGGAAATCTATTTTATATGATTGCACATATGTAATCTATATTAAATTGATTATTGTCTTAGGGATGGGATAGAAAAAGGAGAAATTTGGGGACTTGAATTTTTATAAAAAATGAATCTTGAAAAATGTATAAACTTGTCTTTACATGTAATTGGGAAAAAATTTTAAAAATAATAAAACATAAATTCACATTTCTCTTTTGAACCACTCGATAACCATGTGTTGTGGCACCATGTTCTCCTTAAATTCCACAAGAAAATTTATCAAATGTTGGATTATTTTCTCTTTCTCTGTCTCTCCTTCCCTCCCTTCTTTCTCCTCTGTTTCCCTTTCTTTTACAGTATTTATTCATTAGATTGTATTCACTCAATCTGGAGTTCATATTCCTTCTGTTGTAGCTATTTTTCCTGTTGATTTACCTGCTTATGTTTGCTTTATGTTTTCTTAATAAGATCTTTGGTGATTTCAGTCTTTCCTCCCTCCTTTCTCATTTTCCCCTAATTTACTTTCTGATTCTACCCTCTCTGATCATAGTTTCTTTGGGGGCTACATCTCAAAGCATTTCAACTTCTTCCCATACCACAGCTTACTACACCAGGTCTCTATCCCAGGTCACTTGAATGGTCAGAACAGGCCCTATTTGTATATGATACTCTTTCTCTTAGGTTTAGTGATTGCTGTACAACCTCTACATATATGGTGACCTCTCCTGCTCCTTTTGTTTCTTAGTTCTCTGGTCTGGCACCAACAGGTCAGAGGGCTGCCATATTGGTGCTATGCCCTGATCTAGCAGCTGAGAGTTTTGTGACATTGATGCAATGGGGGGATGGCCCCTGGCAGGCTTTTGTTCCTAAATTCTGTGGCCACAATAACCTAGGCTGTTTGCCATCTCCTGATTCCTCTGGTTTTCTTCAAGTCTCAACTTGAACACCATCTTTTCCAGGAAGCTTTTCCTGGTCTTCCTTAACCTTAATGTCTTTCCTCTATTGCTTAAATCCAATCTATTATGTCCATATCTTTTTAGGATTCAATGATCTTCATGTTGTATTTCCCACTAGACTTGAAAACAGAGTTTATCTTTTCTTTGTATCCCTTGCCTGGCATAGAGTAGGCACTTGATAAATAATTAATGACTAACAATGACTTAGTTTATTTCCCCCATACAAATTATATGAAATATAATTTGGTTTCTATACAACTTTTTAGAGGTATAAGTGATATTGACATAAGCAGAAAGAGGAAGGTTTAGTTGGCAGCATTAAGATATGTCTGAAAGCAATCAAATAGGGAAAAGGATAGGCTATAGTCCTGTGATTTCACTGCTGAGGAACTCCAGGATGAAGAAATTCTCTCTACCAGTAGCGCAAGCCAGCTCATCACTGTCTCAGCAATCTGTAATCTTTAGAGAACTGCCGAGGGCAATGAGAAGTAAAGTGGTTTGCTCCAAGTCACATAACCAGTATGTGTCAGAGCTGGAAATTAGGTCTTTTTGGCTTTCAGGCTAGCTTTCTATCCATTCTGCTACACTGCCTCTCAAGGAAAAGAAAAAACAAAGACAGAAAAATGAGAATGCAGATTACCCCACTCAGCGCTCGAAAAATCAGAATAAAACAGATTTGCATGGAACCCCAACAGAGATTAAAAGTCTATGGTTTCATGTCTTCTTTGCTGGTCCCTTTACTGCAAAACACAGGGGGGGGGGGGTTGTCCTTTTTGTTTTTAATAATTTTTTAAAAAGAATTCCTTAACTTTCTTCTTCTTCTTCTTTTTTTTTTTTTTTTTTTGGTTCCTATAAGCCAAATTGCAATCATGAAACATAATATAATGTCCTCAGAATGGAAGATCTCTGTATATGAAGAAAACAACAGAGTCTTTGTGGCAAGACTTCTTGTTTTCCAGTCAATGAAGTAAAGGGCAACTCTTACTCTATGATGAATGACATGAAAATTTCCCAGACACTCAGAAGTAAAGATGGCAAGCTGAAAATGACTTGGAATTTAAGAGATTTAGACTCAGAGGTAGTAAGGGAAAGATCTGAGGTGAAGTAACTCTGTACATTGTATATTTTGGATTAGTTTTGGGTGGGATTCTGAGTTCATCCACATGGGATATTCCCCATTTGCAAACTCCTATCAGGTAGCTAGCTTCTATATAAAGATAGTTGTTAAAGAGTTTTCAGAGACAATTGGAAAATTAAGTAGCTTACCACTAATCACATGGCCAAGAGGAGGAAAAATTCCTGGCTAAGAGGAGGAAAAATTCCTACCCAGTTCTTGACATGCAAGGCCAACATTTTATCCACTACAGCATTGTAGTTATCTTATTATTGACTTACCTGAATACTAAAATACTAAAATTCTTATCAGAGGATGATTGCAGAGGCAGTGAAATTACTATAAGGTTCAGGGAGAAAATAACAGGGATACTAAATTAAGCATTTTGATAGGTTAAACCATCTGGGATGTTCAAAACAAGATAAAACAAAACACCTTGGTTACACTTAAAATGATTCCTTAAATAAGAAGACAAATCAGGAAAAAACAAAAATAACAATTATCCAGGAAAGTCACCTAAATAAGATAGCAAAATTCTGGTTGGAAAGGCAAATCTGCATGCATTCACAGGCAAAGGACCATAAGGAGATTAGACACCATCAAAAAATGTTAACCTCATCTCCTCCTATTCTCCAACCCCTCCCCTTAAAAAATATCATTTTAAAACAAAATCCAAACAATCAGCAACAACAACAAAAAAATTCTACCCTTGCTATTGGCTTCACAGTACCATGCCAGACTTGTTAAGACTACTGATGACTCATTCTAACTCTGACACTGGCATCAGGCTGTGTGGGAAGGGCTGGTGAAAGGCTAGTTACTAGAGGAAAAAAATTGTGGGCTAATGGGCATTTTAAAAACATTTTAACTAAAGGGCAAACTCATGAGATCACACAGGGTACATTAAAGAGTATTAAAGCAATAGAACATCAATGAGGAAGAAGATTCCTGGATCTGTCATGGAGAGTACAAATGCTTGTTTCTTTCCAACATCTGTATCCCTTCATGACATCTGCAACCCAGAAACAGGAAAATAAGAGAAGAAAGAAAAAGTCAGAATCAACTTTCTGAAAAGGATATACTCATCACCTCACAATTTGAGGGTGACTATGGGTTCTTAAAGACTACACCAATAGGCTTAAGCTTTAGCCATTCTTAGTGAGGAGAAGTTTTGATTATTGACCCAATGCTAGGTTCTCTTACCTGAGAAGGAACTTCGTTAAGTTGGGTCATACTCATCAACAGAAAGGCAGTCAAAAGGTGATTAATTTTTCCTGCCTCATTACACAGCATTCAATTTTCATACCCATTACCATCCAGCCAAACTGGCCTTCATAATGTTCTTCACACATAACCCTTCACCTCCTGCCTCAGTACATTAGCCCTGGCTGCTTCCCATTGTTGGAATGTTGCCCCTCCCCTTTCTGTTTGTCACTCTCTTTAGCTTTAGTCAAGGTTTAGCCCCTAAGCAACCCTTTTTACATACAGCCTTTCCCAATCCCTCCTAACCTCCCCCACCCCAGCTGCTAATTCCTTCCTCTTTAAATCATCTTGTATCTATTCTATATTTATTATATACATATGTTGTCTTTCCTGTAAGCTCTCTGAGGGCCAGAGTATTTTTTCCTTTCTGCTTCTATATACCCAGCATCTAGATCAGTGTTTGGCACATAAAAGATATTTAATAAAGGCTTATTGTTTATCTGGTTTCAGTAGTTTCTACAACTGTCCGCTAAGGCACATGGAGAAGTGGTGATCTATATTTGTGGAGGAATATGGGGACAAGAATACAACAAAACAAACCACAACCCACTGAAGTACTTGAGGACGTCTGGAGGTTATTACATGTATATGTGACATGGTCAGTTAGTGTGACATACTGGATGGCTGCCCTGCTAGTTCCAAATGTAAACTCTCAGGAGGCAGGGCCATTCTGCATGGTGTCCTAGTCAGAACACTTAGTAAATCTCCAGAATCAATGTTAGGGAGCTAGATAAGAGCTCCTCACATATTCCCAGCACCCATTATAGAGCAAACAAAAGGACTGAAATAAGAAACAGACACAGGTTGTCAAAATAATTCTAATTCTATGCTTATAAACTATGCTTTGCAAAATTGCTTTTAAGCAACCCTAAGTATAAGAAAAAAATAATTCACATAGCTTAGTGGATATAGAGCCTACAGTCAGGAAAAGCTGAGTTCATTTCTCATCATTGTCACACATATTTGCTGTGTGACCCTTGGACAAGTCACAGCCTTTAAGAGCTTTGGGAAAGTCACCAAGATTGTAAATTGTAGTGAATGTACTGACCTGAATTTGTAGAGAGAGTTTCCTTACTCTGGAGTTCCCTGTACTTACAAAATTACAAATCCAGTCCCTATCCCTATCTCTAATTACAATAACAATGATAATAGTTTCAAAAAGGAATTATATAGTGCCTTAAGGTTTGCAAAGTGCTTTTTTCATCTTCCATAACATAGACGCTATTATTATTCCCATTTTACAGAAGAGAACATTGAGGCTTGTAGAGAGTTTGCACAGCTAACAGGTAAGTGAGCTTTGAACTCAACTCTTTTTAACTCCAATCAAGTATTCTACCTACTATGACACTTCAAAGTGTTTACAACAAGGCAATCAATGGAACTGCCTTGTAACTCAAGAATTAATAAGGGGGACAAAGTAATATGTGTACTTTTCTGAAACTACTTCACAGCAGGAGTACCTATCCATTTAAAGACAAGAGTCTTCCTTGCATAAAACAGGAGTGGAAAAAACAAGCAATTCACTGTTACTAAATTAAGACAAATACAGAATAATTTTGGTGACATTATATTAGTTCAGGTGGTTGCTATGGGAATCCAGGAGCTCCCTCACTTTCTATACTTACCAAGGTCTCCCATTCCCTTTAATAGTACCCCTCTTTCAATATTACAGAGAAATTCTCTCTTAAATGGGGCTGGGGAAAAAAATTACATCCGCAGCCAAGCCAAATCCAAACATCTTGACAGGCCTATACAAGTCTGAATGAATGCCTGAATAGTGATGAAAGACAAGAAAAAAATAAGATTTTCAGTATCACTTGGAGGTGGAGGGAGGGGAAGAGGGTCTGATGAATTTCAGTGTAGATTTCTGATTCATGGTCAATTTTCACAGTGACAACTAAGCTCTATCCAGAATGTTTGAGCCAATAAATCAGAAGCCAATGATCTTTATTAGCCATCTCACAGAGCAATGTAAAAATCTGAAGAGAAAGTGGTAGCAAGTAGTTAATGTAATAAGGGAAGTAGCAAAAAACAAAACAATACAAAGCAGAAGCAAACACCCAGAGGCTCAAGACGGTAGAAAGAGGTGTGCTTTTCCTAGTCTTGTTAAAGTTTTGCAATAAGGCCCATTATATATCATTCCAACAAGATGTGATGATAACGACACAGCAACTTAATGAATTTTGCAATAAAAAATGATGAATGCACAACAATCTCTAAATTTACCATCTCTGGGAAACACCCAAGAGCATGGGAAACTTGGAGTCAAAAAACTGGTAAACTATTTTTTTGGCCTTTTGTTTCCTGCAAACAGCACCTGCCCACAATATAATCACTAGTAAGGTGGATCTGCAATTGTGCTTGCCCATTCTAAGAAGAATCATGGCATTCATTAGCAGCTAAGGAGAAGGGCCTTAATGATCATCTAATCCTATGGCTTCACTTCATTCATTCATTCATTATTGGTTTCATGGATTCCTAATGACAATCTGGTGAAGACTATGGACTACTTCTCAATTTTGAAAAAAATTCTTACGTAAAAGAAATGATAAATTTCAGTAAGTGAAAAATAAATGAAAAATAGTTTTCTCATCCAAGTTAGCTGACCTTCTTAAATATATCCACGGACTACTGTAATTTAAAATCTAACCTAACCCCTTCATTTTTATTAATAAGAAAAGTGAATACAAGAAAAGAAGATTGATTTGCCCAAGATCACAGAACTAATAATCAGCAAAAGTAGTATTTGAATTTGGGTCCTCTAACTTCATATTCATGTTTCTTTAGATCATGTCATGCTGCTTCTGATATTCTGACAAAAACAGACCAAAGATGAATTTTGGCTTTTGTTTACAGACCAATACATTTACATGGTAGAAAATCCAATCAATCAGTCAAAAGATTTTCTCTGATTTTCTTCAGTTATTTGACTGTACTGACTCTTTATCTTTCCTCAATATGCTCATAACTTTGTTTTTCTTCACCAAGAAAAAGAATTCAATGAAATGTGTTTCCTTTAGAGAATGGGTTACTCAGTAACTTGGGACAGAGCTGACAAAAATGAGAACCACAGCACTGATTGCTGTTTTAGGGAAAACTACAGATTAGACAATAATCTCTGCTTCCCATCAACTGGAGAGTCAGACTGAAAACATTATTCCATCTGTTTTGCGATCATAAAAGAGAAAAACAGCCTTGGGAGCACCAAATTTTAAAGGTAGAGATGTGTGTGTGTACACACATACAGAGATGCACACAAAGAACACAAAACAGATAAAAAAAAATACACCAGAAACAATGTAACTCGATTTTCCTTCATTTTACAGGTGAGGAAACTGAGGACCAAAGAAATTAAAGAACTTCTTCATGGGGACACAAGCAAGCCAGAAAGTGCCACTCCAAATTCTCTAGCAGTGTTCTTTGTACTATATCGTGCTGCCTCCATAGGGATTTGGGGGTGGAGGGTGGCATGAAAGAATGCATGTGTGAGTGTGTGTACACATATGCTCATCTACTTCCACAGTGAATTTGAGTAGGAGCTGGGATTTAGGATCTTAGAAACACGCATGCATTCAGCTCAGTCAGCCTCTGTCTAAACTTCAACTAGTATTAGCTAGAACAGATAATTTTCCTCTGGATATGTAAAGTGTCTAAAGAAAAGAGCTATGACTTATTCGTTGTCACTATTTAACAATCTACAGAGGGATTTCTTTTACCTATCAAATTAAATATATGTTCAGCTTGGCTTTTAAAATATACTACAAACTAAACTTTTCCCTTTCATATTAGTAATTTCGCTTTCAGTCCACAGTTTACAAGCTACTATTCCTACCTTTGATCTACTCCTCTTTGCTTCATCTTTAGATTTCTGCTGGCTTATTCTTTCTAAAACAAGCTCTGTTCACTCACCCCACTCAAAAGCCCTCTATTGCCCTTATAAAGCATAACTTTCAGATTCCTTAGCTCTCTACAATCAATCAATAATTGATAAACATCTATTAAGCATCCACTCTATGCTACGCATTATGGAAACACAAAAAGAGGCTAACTTCAGGTCCGGCCTTTATGGAGCTTACAATCAAATGAATATATATACACCTCTAATATATTTATCTAACTATCTATGTATCCATCCATCCATCAATCCATCCATATCCATAATATACAATCAATCTGTTATTTAGCCAGATCTCTCAGTACTTCCCTACAAACTCTCAATCAAACTACATGCAATACCATTTCCTGAACATACCATGAATTCATGAGATTTGTGCTCTTCTCTTTCCCCGATTCTGTTGAAATTTAATCCATCTATCAAACTTTAAAATGTCAGCTACCTCCACACTTTTCCTGATCCCTCCCAAACAGATCTCCAGCTGTAAATTTCCATAGGATTTTGCTAGTCTCCTTTAGATCTTTTTAAGGCATAGACCACATCTGCCTTCTATTATGATTTTTGAGAGGGGCATCTAGGTGGCAAAATGAATAGAACACTGGGCCTGGAATCATAAAGACTCATCTTCATGAGTTCAAACCTGGCCTCAGACACTTATTCAGCTGTTTAACCCTGAGCAAACCACTTAACCCTGTTTGTTTCCACTTCCTCATCTGTCAAATGAGCTGGAGAAGGAAATGGCCAACTACTCCACTATATTTGCCAAGAAAACTCCAAATAGGGTCACAAAGAGCTAGGCATGACTGAAAACAACTGAACAACCACACAGTTATTGATACACTTGTCTTATCTTCCTTGAATCATAAGCTTCTTGAGGGCAAGAACTGTGCCATATTCATTTTTATATTTCCAAACTGATTGAGCACAGAGTCTGTCATGGCAGCTGCTCAAAGAATATTTATTAAATTGGATTAAATTAATTTGGCTGTGTTCCAAAAAACCTTGTTTGTGAGTTTGGTTGTTTAGCATTCATACATCATAGAAACCCAAAGATGGAAAGTATCTCCACCTCCAAGGTCACCAAGATAAACGGGAATCTTTTCTATATCATCTCTAATATGTGACTACCAGCCTTTGCTTAAAGACCTGCAATGATGGGGAGATCATCCCCTCCCAAAGCATCCCATTTACTTTGGGACAATTAGCAAGTCAGCAACAAATATAAGTTTTCCTTATATGGAGCCAAAAATTTTCTCTATACAATTTGCACTCAATTATAAATAGCACTGATCTTAGAGTCATAAATCAAATTCATGGGAAAACTCTTCAAATAGTTCAAGCCAAGTGTCATGTCATCCCCATATTGACCTCTTTGCCAGTCTAACCATCTCATAATATAAACTCTAGGGCAAAAAACCCCACCATCATTCATATTCCTACTCCCTCCAGGGGAAAAACCATTCCAGTCACGATTGGAAATGATCTAGGAACACATTCCCTTTCTCTTCTTATAGTCAGAGTTCCCAACCCAAAAGAATTTTCACACAATTGCTCAGTGTTGTTGGGGAGGGCCTTAAGTGAAGTGAGCAAATGGGGGAACAGAAGCTGATACTCAGGAAGCAACTTAGGAGTGCACATCTTCCTGTGAGGGATGTGGAGAGAGCAGGAATATTGTAAAAGAGGCAGGTGCTAGGGCTCCTATAGAGACTACTCTTATTGGTAGGATAGGGGTCTTCCAGATAAAGAAAGATTAGAGATCTGACGGAAGCAACTCCTCAGCAAAGGAGAAACAATGGCTCTAAAAGTATGAGAGTCTGCTAGAAATGGTCACTTGTAGGATTTCTATGTATGTGGGCAATTAAGTAGGGGGAAGGAAGGAAGGAAAAGGCCACAGAAAGACCATGCATGTGTCTGGGTGCTTGGTAAATGTAGGGAACAACCTGTACTCCGTTAAAAATTCTTCCAGCAGGGATGTGGACTGGAAAGAGCCCTAGATTTGGGAGTCAGATTCAAAGAGCAACAAAATGGAAGCCAAGAGGCTCTTATACTGACTAATAAAGTGAATGTGAGCAAATCACTTAACTTTGCTGAGCCTCAGTTTCCTAAGCTATAAAATAGGGGTGAGTGAATCATAGAATTTATAGGTAAAAGAGATGCCAGAGAAAAAGATCTTTTTTCATACAGCTGTGAGAAAGAGACTTTGGAAACTTGGATGGTTATTGTACTAATGAAAATGTAATTGTTTGACCCCAAGGAAAAAAGACTGTTTCCTGACAGTCTTGCTCATTAAATTAAAATTTCTCAAGTGTCAACTATGTAAAAGACTCTGGGCTAGACACTTGAAGAAAATGACTGAGGATTATATCTTTATATATGTTATTTCTTCACTCTGGAATCCTAAAACATTCTTGTTTTTTATTCTTGCCAACCTTGTTTAGTACCAGCTTGAAACTCACTCTTGAAAACTTTTTTATGACTGGTCAAATCTGAGACCTCCTATAATATAAATAGCATAGTTTGTACTTCCTTGGCCAAAGCTCACAATTCATACTTTACTGAGGAAAAAGAAATCTTTTGTCTGAATCTAACTGTTCATCTCAAAATCATTTGACAATATTCCCTTTTCTCTCTTCCTTTATTTCTGATGAAGAGAGGAATCCTTCTCCATGTGAAGGCCATCTCCTCTCTCTCTTGTTGCTCTGTAATTTGGTCAGCTCTCAAATGTAAGATCAATTTCTTTAGTATCTTTGTTGGTTCCCTAATACCCAATGCAGCACTCTGCAGGTAGACAATCCATGAGTGTTCTCCCTATGGGCAAATAACTACCTTAAACCATGTACAATAAAAACAGGTTTCCCATCTTCCAACCTATGGCTGGACTGAACATTTGTATTTAAGATATAAGAATATCTTTAAGAATGCTAGACCTGAGTTTAAATCCTGGTATTGTTATTATCTGAGTGATTGCTCACAAATCATTTTTAATTTTTCTAGGACTCAGTTTTTTCATTTGCAAAAAAGAGTGGTTGCAAGAGAGGACTTGTAAGATCATTTGAAGCTCTAAATCCATGATATAATCATTGGTCTTCACTATGAATTGAAGATGTCAACTTTTAGCTTAATATATATAGTCTTTGAGGAGAAAACCCAGTTATATAACATTGTGGATACAGAAATAACTTGTCTATGATTGTAATGGCAAACAAAACTAGAGTAACTTCAGTAATATAATCAAAGAAATAACAAAAGCTACAATGCCTGTAGTTACTGAGCCAAATTCCAGTGTAAAGGAAGGCAAAGGAAGAACCTCATGAACCTTTTAACCATGGAGACACATAGTTTGGACTGAGAGAAAAGTAAAGTCAATGATAATCTATGACGAAGAATTTTTAATTCATTCCATTTTAAAGTTACAGTATAACCACTGAAAAATGGGAAGAAAAGGAAAATAAGGAGAAAGGCTTATTGATAATAAACAAGAAGACCTTTAGACTAGGGACACTATGGGCTTCTAGGAAAATCCAGCTTCATTAAACACTATAATTAGGGTTGAAAGCAAAAGACTGATGAATAGAAATCTATAGATTATGTTAAATTTAGCAGTATTTCAATAACCAAAGCAACATAATTAGTTGGGTCAAGATATTATACAGATGGCATTAATATAGAATGAGATTAAGAATTAGGATGAAGATTGAATTTGTGATTTCCTTGGTATAAAAAAGTCTCAGAAGAGGAAAATACCTTCTTCCAAGGGTGGATTAGCACTTTCCTTGTAATTTATAGTCTTAGAGAACTTAGAGAATAGGTTCACAAATCCAACATAGACAGGATTCGAACACAGGTCCAAGGCCAGTTCTCTACTCATTATGCAAAGCTGTCTTTCATTAGGATAAAGTTAGGTTAAAAAAAAGTTTAAGTTAAAAACAATTTTCTTGTCAGCTTGAAGCTTCAATTAGAAGCAAAAATCTGAAGAGATAAAATTACAACCAAACCAATGTTTATAGCAAATAACATTAATCTTTGAGCATGTGATATGACATGACCAGCTAGCAGCCTCCAGATTTGTTAAAATAAACAAAAAAGTAGCATTTGGACTTTTACTGAAGAAATAAATAGAATCAGAGACACCTTAGTAAAAGATCAAGAAAAATCCTGTTACAAACTGTTTTTCCATTGGATTAAAAACTGGCCTAATTTATTTGCTTATATTGCCAGTCTATCTACAATCTCAATAATTCTCAAAATGAGGGAACTTTTAGCACATCAGGACAAAATAACTAACAGGCTGGTTAAAATCGAAGGGTTGTGTAGTGAACATAAGAAGCTGATGGGAAGGAGTGTTCTTTACAAAAGAAAGTTATCAGTTAATCTAGGTTTAGGCTCTTTTGTAAAGTTTGGGCATGGTAGGAACCATAATTCTTGGTTTGGTAGTGGGCAGGTCATGGTACTATAGTCTAACTCAGAAAACAGACTTTCCTGTTCCTTCTCTTGAATGTTCTGAGACAGCTTGAACACTATTCTAGTTTCCCCAGAATAAAGTTTCCAAAATTAATCAAATTTATTCTTTTTTTTCTTTTCAAATAAAAATGTTCCTTCTCTAGGGGAGAAGAAAAATCCCAGAAATATCCCAGCAAATGAGGAGTTTGATTCTATTTCCAGACAGCATTTCCTACCATAAAGAGAAAAACATATTGCCCCAGAATGTCAATGTTTCATTGAACCTCTCTCTGTCTATGACCTGTAGACTCTAATACACTAATTTTCTCTTTCCTAAGTATGATTTGGTTTCACATACCTTTTGACCCTATCTTTTGCTTCCTAGGGTAAAAATAGTCCCAAGTAAAAATCTGTGATGTGTGACTTCGATGTCCATTTTTCTACGTCTCCAGTTTCATTTTTGTTCATACCCAGAATTTTCTTTCCTTGCTAACTCATGGACCACATGTAGTTTTAAACCACCATTCTGAAGCTAACATCCCTTTAATATGTCAATAAGTGCTGAGAAGCTATTTCAAGCTTCAGAAAAGAAATTCTTAACTTCTTTTGTATTGTGGAGCCCTGCTGCAGAATGCATCCATTCATGGAATGTTTGTTGCTTACATCCATAATTAAAGGAAATACTAGATTTCAGTCTAAGATTAGTGAAAGTAAAGATGTAACTTTTTTTTTTTCTTCTTCAAAGTTCACAGATCATGGACCCTAGATTAAGAATTTTGTTCACTTACCAAGGCAAGGGACTCGTAGTCCAATCTACCCTAATCTGCACATTGCTTTGGACAAAGCACCAGAGGATGTAGTGGCGCCAGAAACCCTAAACAGAATTTTACTCTAACACCAAGTGTTCTTCTAGCAAATGTTAATGAAGACTCTATAGTTCTAAGATATATTAAGGGAGGCAATACCTACAGAGATCAGACCACATCCTTTTATCAAAGGATTAGAAGTTTTCGATTAAAATGGGAAATACATTACTTCCCATTAGATGGTTAGATAGATAGATGGATAGATAGATAGACACAGAGATAGATACACACACACACACAAGTGCGCGCGCGCGTGCACGCACACAACAGTGCTCTGCTCCTTCCTTGATAAGACAAGAATAACACTGTTTACCTTGTGGTAAACACAGCACGGCCCACTGTTTGTCTGATCTCTGCAGAGAGTTCTGACATCCTTAGATCAAAGGAGGCACAGCACACACAGTTCAGGGAATGATGTGACATTGCCATGAGACACACAGGTAGGGCCGCTATTGTCCCTGCACAGAGGCAGTCAGGTGCATGCCCCAGAGGAGAGAATGCTGAGGCTTTATTCTCAGTCCTATGGAACCTGCCAGGGTGACTCAGCAAGGGAACCAGAAGGCAGATGGACACAGCTATGTCCCGGAAGGGCCAGGTCAGTGTCACAGCAAAGAGCGCCCATGCAGGCACACCTGAAGCGGCCTAGAAGAACCCTGAAGAACTCATTGCACAGAGTGGAGACTTACGTTTTTCTGTTGCCTGTGCTGTGTGAAAGAGCGTCAGTGGCCTCTCGCTGCAGGAGGGTGGCTTAGAATCATTGCTTTTCTTCCAAGACAAGCTGGGTTGGGTGTTTGTGAGGAGTGCATCAGGCACTGTATTAAATATCTGTAAAAGGAAGCAGTCATAATGCTGTGAAATGGGTGAGAAAAAAATGCATACTTAAATCTATGTGATTTGGGACAGGGAATTTGACAGAAGGAATCTCAGAAGGCTTTTAGTTCATAATTCAGTTTCACATGCAACCATCCCACAGTTTTGTGGGTTTTTTTTTTTTTAATAATTATACTATGCTATGGAAATGCTTTTATTATTCCATAAATTAAAAATAAAATAAATAAAAATTGAAAATCTAAAAACACCAAATAAACAAAACAAAACAAAATAAAAAGCTATCAGGTTAGATTTTTCCCTGCTTTTAAATGAACAGATATTAAAGATCTTTAGAGAATGTGATTATAGAGCCTCTCTCAACAATTCCAACTAGAATCTAATCAAATTTTCATGTTTTTTTTTTAAATTTTAATTTAAAAAAATTTAAAATTGTTAAAAGCAGAAGTGGAAAACAACTATGCTTTATAAGCCTTCACAAAATTGAAGGAAATAGACCTACAAGAATGCATTCTTCATATATAACTTGATCAGTCATTAAGCATTATTAAAATAATCCTTACTCCCATGTATGTGTGTGTGTATGTGTGTGTGTATAAAGAGAAAGACATGTGTGTATGTGTGTGTGTATATATACATATATACACACACATACATATGCATATTTATCTGCAAAAGAATATATAAATAAGCATAAATTTAATTTTGCTTTTTCTGTTTGTTTTAATTCACTAGAAAATAAATGCAAGCTATTTTTTTGTTGTTGTTCAGTTAAACTTAATAAGTAGTTCCTTTTCTCATTCGGCACAGTTCCTCTTTTTCAAGTTACTTTCCAATTCTTCCACAAGCTTTACGAAATATGAATCACAAAATGAGATATTATAAAAGGGAAAAAAAATCTGACAAATCTTGTGTCTCTCCACTCTGTCTATGTTAAATGTCCTGAAACTCTTTCTAGGTACTGAGAAGTACGGGATAATATAAAGCAGATGTGGCAAAAATTCCATATAACCCTCCTAAGTGTGGCCTAAACCAAATCAAAATGGAGATGGGAAATATTTTGTAAAATAAGTTAAAAAAAAAAAAACACAACACAATACAATACAACATAAAAACCATTAATATATGGTTTTCTAAGTTAATACATAGCCTTCAGGGAATCTTATGTACAGTTTAGGGTTCCCTACCCCTTTTCTATTTGAATTTAAAACCACTAGTATAAAGAGAACTAACTAGTTCAGAACTGGACCTGCTTTAGAATCCAAGACAAAAAAGAGAGAAAAGGGCACACTTGCTGAAAGGGCAAACAACAGCAATGATTTTCGTTTATTAAATGGATATGGTTCCCTTATATGGCAAATTATATGATGTATTCTAATATTTCATAGTATTCCCTCATCAGACAGCACATATACATCTAACACCAAGCAGAAACAGCAGAATCTGATAGAGAAAAATTATTATTATTTTTTAGCTTTACAAAAATTTCCCTCAGAACAGCTGTTCCATATAGGTTGGCAGGTTCTCAAATCCCACTAGTACCAGCCAGATTGTGAAATCATCCTGACTCCCAAACACAGCTGCCTGAAAAATGGAATTAGCATATTTTTCCTAAAAGGACTAAAATTTTTGGACAAAATGAACCAAACTAACATCAGTAGATTCTTACCTCTAAAAATCCCCAACTAAATTCCCCGCCTTGAAGAAAAAAAAAAAAGCAAAACAAAACAAAACAACAAATAAAAATCCCCACCTCATTCTCAGGAGATAGTATTTTGGAAATTTTTTCCCAATGTGGAAGACACCTTGGCTTTCAGCTAAGTCATTAGAAAGGGGGAAGGTTATATGCCTTTCAGAAGCAGTTTATTGATTCCCTCCCCACTCCAATTCCTCATCATTAACATGTGTGTGCAACTGTACATTTTTTTATCTCTCAACCTGGGCATGGCAGTGATCAAATCAATAGTACCTTTGCTTCTGGAAAGGGCAGGTCAATTGATTGGCTCTAGTTACCATACTCATAACTTCCAACACTAACCCTTCACTGACCAATACTCCCTAAAATGTTATGTGCTCCCCAATTAAAATATAAGCTCCTTGAGAGTAAAGATGATCTATCTCTTTATATTTGTATCTCATTACTTAGCATACCACTAGAACAATACTTTTTCATTTCTCCATCTCTTCATTGCCATTCCTTCTAACTTCTTTATTCTTATTCTTCAGACTCCTGAATCACTCACTTACTTCCCTAGAGTTACTCCAACATGCCGAGCTATCTCTTCCTTCTTTAGAAATTTTTAAGGATGCTGCCAAAACTGAAACAGTAGTAACATCTTTATAAAACTCATAAACACTTTTATATAGCAAATATTTAATTCAATAATAAGAATAACATATTGGGAAGTTATGTAAAATAATTTTTATTTTACAGATGATATAACTTGCTCAATGACATTTGTTCAAGGTTACAGAGCAACACAACTGGGTTTCGAATCCAGAACTTTCCCTACATCACACTATCTTTCTAAACAATTATTGACCTTCAACATCCAAGAAACACAATAAATGAGTATTTCTATTAGCATCATCTCTGCTCAGAGTCTCAACACAAGTGAACTTTAATAATTACTAGCAAGAAAGATTTTACATCCTATATTACTGTGTGGGGAAAAAAACAAGTTCTTGCTTTTTACAATGAAAGAACTGGCTACATACAATATTTCTTTTGTTTCTTAGTCTTAGGAGAAGCATGACATTCCCTTATCTTTGTTTTTGCAAACGGAGAAAAAAAACAAACAACCCAACATATGGAGAAATTAAATGATTCCTGCAAAGTAACAGTCTATCAGAGACTGCTCTGGTATTTATCCCTTGGTTATCTATTGTTCCTCACCTTGAGTCACAATATCTATTTCTGTGATTACAGAAGATAAAATGCTTTCCTTCAAAAAATCCCTACAGCGGGAGTTACTTGTGCTGACTTTAGAAATATGCATTAAGGTAAAAAATTGTCCAAGTGGCATTTTCATGACACAGTAGAATCCAAATCCCAATAATGAGTTCCTGATTTTCCTGAGTATGGCTGACATATTCCAACAGTGTGTTCTCCTAGGAAGAATACTGGGACTGCCATGAGTATGTCATTCACCTACTCAAATACTTTCAATAGGTCCTCACTGACTCACCAATAAATTTGGTACTTCCAGATACTCCATAATCTAGGAACAACCTCCCTTTCTGGTTTGATGTAACATTGTCCCCCTTCTAAATTCTAGCCCAATTGGATAATTTCTGTGCCCCTATTCTTATCTTGTACTCTATTTCTATACTTTTGAATTCCCTGTACATGAAATGGATGTCAATGTATCTTTTTTTTTTAATTTTTTTTAATCTGTGTGACAAATCTTTTTTTTTTTTTTAAATAAGTTTTTATTAACAGAACCCATGCCAGGGCAATTTCCCACAGCATTATCCCTTGCACTCACTTCTGTTCTGACTCTTCCCCTCACTCCCTCCACCCCCTCCCCCAGATGGCAAGCAGTCCTTTACATGTTGAATAGGTTACAGTATATCCTGGATACAATATATGTGTGCAGAACCGAACAGTTTTCTTGTTGCACAAGGAGAATTGTATTCAGAAGGTATAAATAACCTGGGAAGAAAAACAAAAATGCAAGCTGTTTATATTCATTTCCCAGTGTTCTTTCTTTGGGTGTAGCTGTTTCTGTCCATCCTTGATCAATTACTAAACTTGAAATTCTAAAATTAAAAGGAGAAATTAATAATATAGAAAGTAAAAAAACTATTGAACTAATAAATAAAACTAAGAGTTGGTTTTATGAAAAAAACCAATAAAATTGATAAACCTTTGGTAAATCTGATTAGAACAAGGAGAGAGGGAAATCAAATTAGTAGTCTCAAAAATGAAAAGGGAGAACTTTCCACTGATGAAGAGCAAATTAAAGAAATAATAAGGGGTTACTTTAACCAATTTTATGCCAATAACCTAAGTGAAATGGCTATCAATGTATCTTAATGATTTTGCTGAGATCCAGAAGATCACTGTACATGACAACAAGAAGACTAATACGAAGATTGATTCTGATGGACAGAGCTCTTTTCAACAGTGAGATTCTAGCTCCAATGATCTTGTGATGAAGAGAGCTATCTGGGCCCAGAGAGAGAACTATGGAAACTGAGTGTGGATCACAACATAGTATTTTCACTTTTTTTGTTGTTTGCTTGAATTTTGTTTTCTTTCTCATTTTTTCTTTTGATCTGATTTTTCTTATACAGCTTAATAATTGCATAAATATGTACACATATATTGGATTTAGTTATATATTTTAACATGTTTAACATATACTGGATTACTTGCTATTTAGGGGAGGAGGTGGGGGGAAGAGAGGGAAAAATTTGGAACACAAGCTTTTGCAAGGATCAATGTTGAAAAATTATCCATGTATATGTTTTGAAAAAAAATTTAAAAAATAAAAAAAAAATTTAATAAAAAATAAAATTTTGTTGAACTGAATATGAATCTAGTGATACAGAATCCAGACCAGATTCTGCCATTTTAATACTCAAGTTACTTGTCTGCCTTGCTTCCAATTACTTATCACAAAATGTTCTACTTAAAGAACTGAGTTTCAAATGAAGCCATGTATTTGAAAACAGTGTGAAGAAGCACAAAATAATTAGTTTTAGTGCAGTTTTTCCAGTTCAGTAGCTATTGAAAAATGAAGACACACTAAGACTTTTGGGGTACCCTGAATAAAAAGGGAAAGAGGAAGGTAAAATAATGTATCAGTAAATTTTTAGATTTAATATATTACCATTCTAAAAATTTACTGATATGTTATATACAGCATACACTCCCCCAAAACTGCCAGATAAACAGTTGTGATGTATCCTTTAATTCTTACAGTTTGGTACCAACATTCACCATTATTTTTGACTAGGATTTTGTTGCCTCTCAATGTTTGCTTTTTTTACCTTGTTCTAATCATGTCTACTGGTCTTTCTGTGGCACTTTCTTTACTTTGCAACATTTCATACAAGTCTTCTTGTGATTCCAAATTATGCTGAAGTACTCTTAATATCACTGTGTTCATATATCTTACTTTCTATGATGGGTACATACTCTATTTTCTAGCTTTTTGCTGTCTATCACCAAATTTACACTTTTGCACCTTGGTCTTTCTCACTTGTCAGTGACTTCCATGACAGAATGGTTCCAGTGGCAGAATTTCTGTCAGAGGACATGAACAATTTGACAATGTTTCTTGCACCATTTTATATTGTTTGCAAGAACAGATGAATCAATTCACAGCTCTAATAACAGTGAATTAGCATCCTTGTCTTACACATGCTGTTATTTTAAAAAATATACATACAAAGCCCACACAAGAAGGTCCTTTAGGTTTGAAAATGAGCAAGAAACTAGCAACCAAGAAACTACTGCTGGCATGTTAGGAAAATTAAAACTACCTCTAAATTTTATGCAACAATTTGAAAAGAAAAGAAAAATTTCTTTAAGTTTCTATAAGTTTTCTTAGTGTTAAGGGGCAGGTCAATTCTCCGAGAGCCTCCATAGCTGTGGATCATAGCATCTGAAGGAGTTGTAGGGCAGCCTTTTCTGACACCGGTGATGCGAACTAGGAATGAGATAAATTAGAGGCAGAGGGAAGAGGAGAGAGGTCAGACAAGGCAACGGCCTCTCAGTCAGAGAACAGCAACTGCCTCTCAGTTTCCTTGTATCATCCTCTCACAAGAGGAGATTCATTCTGGTTTGAATCTCCAGCAGCCACTGGCAGGTGGCTTCCATGTATTCCAACATATGGTACCTGAACATGGAATAGAAGATAAGAAGAATTACAAGAAGAACCAAAGCTGTTCATGAGAAGGATCCTTCCAGAGTTAAGGAAGAAGAGCCCTGGTAAGACTTTTTTAGTTGGGATAATTAAATGGGGCAATACGTTAAAGGGCCAAGCCAGGAGACTGATGAGACTTAAATGCCTGTTCTACCTATAGTCCTCTTCTCCATTTGAAAGTCTGCCTCGATCAACACCTGCTACAACCATCCAGGAGTGACATTGCTGCTTGCATTCCTCAGTGTGTGGACCATGCTGTGGGAGGGAAATAACAGCAAAAAAACAAAAAACAGAGAATTGTTAAGGAACAGGTCAACTCCCCGAGAGCCTCCACAGCTGTGGATCATAGCATCTGAAGGGGTTGCAGGGGAGCCTTTGCTGACACAGGTGTTGTGTACTGGGAATGAGATAAATTGTAGGGAGAGGGAAGAGGAGAGAGGTCAGACAATGCAGCAGCTTCTTAGTCAGAGAAGTACAATTGCCTTTCAGTCTCCTTGTATCATCCTCTCACAAGAGGAGATCCATTCTGGGTTGGATCTCCAGCAGCCACTATCAGGTGACTTACGTGTATTCCAACAGCTCTCCCTTGTGTTCTAACACCTTAGGATGACAATTAAGTATTAGAAGATTAGATATGAGATGTGGGAAGAGAGATCAAAAGTAAAGAACTGATTCTTTCATAGTTTTCTATGTTATTTTATTATTGTTCAGCAAAATGTTTTTTTCAATTCCATTCATTAGGAATCTGGACTGACAATATTCATAAAACACTGGTAATCAGAAAGTGACGGAAAGCAGTCTCTCCTCTCAAGAAGTTTATATTTACACATTTAAGTAAGTAAAATATGAGAAAGGAGAGAAATCACTAAGTGATTCCAATATAACATGGCACCTGTGATAAACCTTGAAGGAAGCTAAGGATTATAAAAGCAAGGGATAGAGATGAAATACATTCTAGACATGTAGGGAAAGCCTAGATACAAAAGAATAGTGAAATTTTTCCACATTCTTTTAAGAGCACCAAAGTATGATTTCATCTGATAGTTACAGATTTTGATGAGACTACCACCTGACATAAAAATTACATTCATGGAGCTTAAGCAATCTATGAATCTCAGATGATATATAAGTGAATATATAAACTAGAAAGATATATATTTTCATTTACTAAGTGCTATACTAATATTATTAAAATAGCAAGATCCTTTCTATTCTATGCAAGAATAATTTGACCAAGGGCCCAAGGAGGAGTATGTCTAAAACTATTTGAAGCTCTTAAGGGAAATGTGAGAGGAACTCTAGGAAGAAAAGAGTTTAAAATGCAAGAGTAATTTCTGTTATATACTCTGGACTACACTGATTTTTTATATTTCTTCTAAGAAATCCAGTCAAACTTTCAAAAAACACAGTATATACCAAGTACAACTTCCTGTTCTATAATTAAATTCCCAGAAACATCTATCAGTTACAGTTTCTTCATTTTTGATTTCATTTGCTGTCAGAGATTATCTCTACCAAATAATCAGCTCCATCGTCAAACACTAAAGTTGCAAAGACAGAGCTCACCAATGTGTTCCTTCCATAAATTCTAAGTCCTTACCCAAGAGACATCAATCAGTAACATATACCAATGCACACATCCACTCTAGCAAAAAGGATCCCATTCCACCAAGAAATCCTTACCAATCTTTTTTTCCATTTCAGCACATTTCCACAGTTAATTTCCTCATCCTCAAAAATGCTGTGTGGGTTAGCGTGTTATAAGAACAACCACAAAACATTATTTGCTAATTAGTGTCTGCAAATGTATCTTAAGAGTGTTTTGAAAATCAACTTGAGAGTAAACAATAAACATGCACGAGGAAATCCAAAATTGTTGTCACTTTCAAAATCTGGGACTACATAGAGCATCTTACAAATAGTATGGAGGCAGCTAGGTGGTGCAGTGGATAAAGAGCCAGCCCTTGAAGTCAGGAGGACTTGTGTTCAAATTTGACCTCAGACACTTAACACTTCCTAGCTGTGTGACCCTGGGCAAGTCACTTAACCCCAATTGCCTCAGCCAAAAACAAAAGCAAAAACAAAACAAACAAAAAACACAAAAGATATAGAATTCAGATTCTAAGACCCATGAAGACAGGGAGCACCTCCTATTTTCCTATCCAAATGGTATCCTGGACATAATATCCACTTAATAACTATTTGTCAAATAAGTGAATGAATGAATATTTACTGATGATAGTATCTTTAAACTAGGACCTTTACATGATACTATTTCACTTATGACTACAGATATCTCTCTTAATGCAATGTGTCTTCAACTTTACACATGGAAATGGAGTTGCTGTGACCACAAAATTATTACCCTGCTACCAAGTTGGTGATGAACCTTTCCAAATTTAGTTGCCCTAATCCCAAGATGACAGACTTTGCAGGATATCATTCAGCCTCTTCAGCTGAGTAGGATGTGCCAAACCTTGATATGATATGGTCTTTTAGAAGCTCTTCGATCACCTCTATACCATAATGAGTCAAAAGCAGAGAATTTAGGTGAAAAGCATGTCTTTGTGAAAGAACTGTGTGATTTCTTCATTACAGTTATCTCCTAAAGAAAAAGTTTCTTCCATTAATACAAATCACTCCTCATTTATGATTTTGATAACAACTGCTAGAAAAGTTATCTGAGACACACATACCTGCCCAAAGTTATTAAGGCTATATGAACGTAGGTGTTCCTGAATCCAAGCTCCATGCTATAATCACTATGCCTTGCTGACCCTATGGTATAATGAATTAATTTAAAACTAAACCATTTCCCAACATGACTGCAATAATAATTTGGTTTAAACCAATTTCCTGTCAGGGGGTCAAAGTACAGTACTGGAGGAAATTAATAATGATAATCTTTTACTGATATTTAACAGACTTGGTTTAAATGCAATTGATCAATCTGTATATTAGAATCAGATAATAAAAGCATCCAAGTTTAGAAAAAAATAACTTGAACTAACTGGGATAAAAAGCAAGTTTAAAACAGTGAAAAGCATGAATTAGCAAGTAGTTTGAAAGTCAATTTTATTATTTCCCATTACATGTAATAACTAAGAGGTTCTCCTAAAAATTTTTTATTAATAAGAATCTTATCTAATTAGCATACATATATTTATATGTACTAATATGGCAAACCATTCTGGTATCTTTGCTTAAAAAAAAACAAAAACAAAAAAAGGCACGTAAGAAGAGTTAGACATGGCTTAAAAAAACTGAACAACAAATATATATGTGTGTTTGTATGTATGTAAGTGTGTGTATATATACATGCATGTGTGTATGTTGGTAATTTTCTGGTACTTTCAGTTATTTTTCAATCATGTCTGACTTTTTGTGAGTCCTTTATGACAAAAGATATTGAAATGGTTTGCCATTTGCTTCTTCAGTTAATTTTTACACACAAGGAAACAGAGTTAAATGACTCGCCAAGCATGGCACAGTGTTGGAGACCAGATTTGAACTCATGAAAATGAGTTTTCCTAATCCAGACCCATTATTCAATTGACTGTGCCAAGAAATACTTATTTTCTTAGTTAAATTAAACATTTCCACAATAATTTTATTTGCTCAACTAACCTGCTCACCAATTTCTTTTTTCATAGATATTTCAACCCAGTTGAGGATTCAAGTTACTTATTAAAAAAAGCAAATTAAACAAATATGAATAAATGGGATTTTATTAAACTGTGAAGCAATACTGTATTCATTTCAAACTCAGAACAAATGTCACCTACATAAATCATTAACTTTCGCATGTGGGATTATATTATAATGAAGCATATGAATGAACACATAGTGACATATTACAAAAAGGGAATTATAAAGTGGAGGTAGAATAGAGGTTATCAAAAAAAAACTGTAAGAAATAACTGATGAATTGACAGTCTGTAGGCTTCTTTGGTACACAACTAAGTTGTGGTTAGTGAGTTTCAATGATGCAAAATGTTATGCTAATTATAAGGGAAAACCATGGTAGTGTGTAATGCAATCTAAAATTCAATTAATGTGACCCATAATGGCTCCTTAAAGGTGACACTCTTGCGGAAGTGCTATGCTGTTGCATGTCATATTACCAGCAATTGTGTAATTTTTTAAAAATAAAGCTACCTTAACAAAATGGACAGTAGAGGGATATTCCAGATAGAAACATTAGAACCCAAAATTGGTTGAATGACATGAACATCATAGCAACTCTAAAATAGGAGGAAATGTTGGAATGCTTGACTTTACAATAGGAAAAGTCATAAAATACAGAGAGAATAAAAGAATAAGGCAACATTGTGTTTTTTTTTTTTTTTGGTAGTTTGCCAATAACTACAAGGAGCAGAAGTCTGTCATGATGACAGAAAAGGAACATTGTTTTAGTTATATGGCTTGAAGACCACAATCAAAGAAACCATTCAAACATTTAAAGTCACTGCTGATGCTTTCTTAAGGATCCTTTCAAACTCTTCTCCCCAGTTTATCTTACATTAATTTTGTGTGTATATGCAAATTATGCATGTGTGTGTATAACAAATATATAATATATTCTAGATATACAATCAATCCACAAACTTTCATGACTTCAAGCATGCAAGTAGGTTCATTAGTAACCTTATTTTCATTTTTGCATTGGCAACTGTGCACAGTCATGGCATAGGTACAATAAAGAAAAAAATAAGAAATCCGGTATGCCCAACTTTGTAGAGTAGCTGGTATTCTAGGTTCTTCACTGCTCTTGTGTCCTCTATCATTGTAAAGAATTCCACATGCAATTTTTCCATATTTCCATTGTTTATCTTTAAAACTCGAGTTTTGGGTGGCAATTGTGCCCCCAAAATGTACTGTAAGTTTCTAAGCCCAAGTGTGCAAAGTCAATGATGTGCTTAATGAGAAAATAAAAGTGTTAGACTTCATGACAGAACGGTGTGAATGGGGTATAAATGAGATGGTGGAAAAATGAAAAAGTATGGAAACCATCCACTTTAAGACCACAAATTACTAAGTGTATAATGAAGGGACAATAAAACATGAAGACTTTTGTAGCTAGCCAAGGATGTGTCTTTAAATTATTGGCTTGAAAAATGTGAAGCTTTCTGGTGGAGCTGGTTCTGCTGATGCTACGGCTGCTGAAGAATTTCAGAACACATTGAATGTAGTCACCTATGAGAACAAATCTTCAATGCCAAAACTCAGGTAGGAGTGTAAATCCATAACAAAAGCCATCACCAAAGTCCTTGGTTTCAAAAATTTTGTTGTACATCAATACCAATAGTGTAAGCCACTGATGGTTTTGAAAAGAAAAGGCTAAAATGCCAGTGCATGGTACTAGATTACATACGCATGGAAGACTGCAGAGATCTTCTGGGACTGGTTCAACAACATGCCAGTTCACATTCACAAGCAGTTAGATAATGCCCACAAAAAAATGGAACTGTTTTTATGCCTTCAATTCAGCCTATAAGTTAGAGATCATAAAAACCTTCAAATCCCACTATACCAGGAAAATCTATTGCCAAAATTACAACTACTTAGAAGTAAATCCAGAAACTATCATGATGGATTTCTGGAAATTTGTCACTGTGCTTCCAGTCATTGACTACGTTATTATAGCCTGGACAGACATCTCACAAGCAATTTTGCTTATATATTTTGAAGCTAGAATGTTAAAGTAGTCACGCACTTGAGGTACACCATCAGAAGCAGAAGCAATGGGAGAGAAAGATATCTCTGACATTGCGCAGGAGCAACCTCAGGAGTTGATCAATGAGGAATTAGATACAATGGCTCAGGAATGTCTCCAGGACAGCAAAGATAATGATGATTATGGACCGGCTCCTACAATTGTGCCATTCATAGCTTCTAAATATGAAGGGTGGCTTGGTCTAATTAACCAGCTTCCTAGAGACACTGAGCTGCCAATTCCACTTCTGATCACAACATCAAGATTAAATGTTATCTTACTCCTGTTATGTTCCCAGATTCTATGATCTCAAATGTTGCTGCCATTATTTCAAGGTGGTGTATGCTTCACAATCTCCAATGCCATCTACCAGTCATGAAGGACAGTGTTGAAGATGAAGTTGAGACCATGTCAATCTCAGGGGCTTTTGAGAGTAGAAACTAAAGTCACAGCAACCTCTCCCTTGGTTTTCGGAGAACATCAAAGATAGAGAGATTTATAGCACTCTAGTACATAGTACAATGACCTTACACCACCATCTGAACTGGTGGAAGTTAAGATTCAGGTTTAAAATATTTTTTTTTCTAAGAAATTTCTTAGGTATACTTTATTTATTGTAGATTTCAGGCATTATAAAAAGTGAATATTGTGTGAAAAATTTTTAATTGAGACATTAGCACAAAAAACATGCTATCAATTTTATTTAGTGTACTGTAATTTCGTGGGATATTTCATGCTTACTGTATTAGAAAAAATGCTTATTATCAAAATCACTATTTTGTTATAAAGAAAAGTGTATTTTCAGCATCTATAGTGAAAGAATATAATTTTTGGTGATTATGGTAACCTGAGCCCCTACTGATTCAATGTATCAATATTCATAGTTTTTTTTTTTAAACTATCGCACTGTTTTCTAGAAATATTATTCTTGTGAAAGTTGAGGATTGACTACATATATATATATATCTGTTATATACTTCTTTATATACATGACTTCCCTTTTAGAATGTAAGGTCCTTGGATGCAAGAACAGTTTCTCTATAAAGCCAGCATAATGACTGGCATATACTAGGCAGTTAACAAATGCTTGTTGACTGATGGGATTTAAAATTCATTAGTTAATGTCTTGACCAGAAGAAACACGGAATAGTAAAAGCACCTCAGATTAGGAGTAGATTTAAGTATTAGCTCTGTCACTACAGGTCACTTGACACTCTGAAGCTTCAGTTTATTAATCTGTAAAATAACAATACTGTTAAATTGCCACTAAGTGGAAAACATAATTCATTATTACAGTAATCATGAATTTTGCTCATTTTTTTCCTTCTCTTCAATTTTTATAAGATTCAACATAAACAACTCCTCTTGATCTAATTCTGATATCACATGATTTTGGCATATTTTGGATTTTGGATGCTATTTCATATAAGCAAATCTGCAAGTATATCATTCCATAACAAACTATATTACTACAGATGAATTCTTACCTGCTATAGGTAACTTGGAATCTCAAAGAATTCAAAGGTACCATATAACAATGTGTGTTTTATGACATTCATGATACTATGCACTATCTCTATTTCAAGAGAGAAAGCTGGGGTCCTTCTGAACCATGAAGATAGTCAGGAAATGATGCTTTTATAAAATAATAACAATCATGGCTTTGAATGAAACAATCCTGGCCAACCATCTTGATCACATATGGAAAGAACAAGGACACTCAGATCATAAAGTGATGGGGTAGTTTTTAGATTGATGACCTATTGCTAAGGAGGTCCAAGGACCACAAAGACATGATCTATTTAGCCAACATACTGATCACCCTTTCTCATAACACCATGTTGAGACAAAGTAGATATTGTACTGCTTTGGAAATAACTGATCCAAGATCAGATATGTTTAAAAAAAAAAAAAAAAACGCCACAATATGTACCTAACCCTCCCTCTGTCCTGCCCTAATCCAGTCAATTCTCTGCCAAGCAGGACAGCTGTGCTCATAACCTTTGTTTTAATACAGAAAGGTTTTGTAAAGACAAAGCTGGCAATTTAAGACCCTATCGATATGGCTTGCTGATAAAGGTATCAATAGTTTTACTTTTGGAAGTTTATTAAAGATCTCTTTGGAAGAACTAACTATATTTGGTGCTTGGGGGTTTTTTAGAATGTTCTGGCAATCCATAGGGTAACTAACCAACTATTAATGGGAGAGTCAAGTTTTTCTGCCTTTGCAAGCAAAAAGAAAAAGCCCCAAATTGATCCTAAAGGCCATTGTGAATAAGTGGGACAGATAGTGATATATCCAATGGTTCATCTGGAAGTGGTTGGGGCAATAAATTCACAAAATCATTGAGCAGATCAGAGACTACTTTATTGACTGAGGATCCTTGCCTGCTCAGCAAAAAAAAAAAAAAAAAAAAAAATTCAATCCTGGCTTGAATTAAACTCTAACAAGGAAATGGGCTAGGGGAAAAAAGGTCACAGAAACAACTAGAGGGAACAAGTCCATATAAAATTCAAACCATGAAAATGCCAAAATAGGAACCAGCTCAGCTTTCCAGAGCAGATACCCTGCCAGTGACTAGTGGAAGGATGACATCATCCAGGACTTTTATTTTATTTTTTTTTGAGGGAGGGGGGCGGGAGCTGGGGAGTGGGAGACAGGAAAGTAGCACAGAGAATGGCTATTGCAATGTTAGTACCAGGAGAGCAGCTCAAAGCAGTATGGGATGTAGAAATATAATTGCTTAAAGACCTGTCAGTTGCCAAAATCTTCTGGAGTCAATTGCATTTTATTACAAGATGTATGCTCAATATTTGAAAAGACCTTGTGTATTTCAATCAGTATGAAGAAGCAATGAGTGTTATCCTTATAACAACTGAGAAGCAGAAGAAATGACAGCTCAGCTGAACAAACACATACACTAGAAGATGCAACCATATTAAAAGAGGGGCTTAAGAGTCTCTCTACAAAATTATAATCTCATAAATCACTAAACTGAAAGTCTTTTATCAGTCCTGATCATGACCAAATCTCAATGTTGATATTGCTGACCTGGATACTCTCTCTTCCTTGAGTTTCCATGACACTTACAATTAGTGAAAAAAAAAAAAAATATATATATATATATATATATGTATATATAATATATATATATATACATATATATATATATTATATATATATGCAGGCACTGTGCTAAGCAATTTCAAGTACCTAATCTAATCCTCACAACAACCCTGGGAGGCAAATGTTATATTATCCTCAGAGATGAAGAAATTGGGTTTTCTCAGCTAGAGTCACACAACTAACAAGTATCTGATGTTGGATTTGAACTTGGGTCTTACTGACTCCAGATCCAGAACTCTATCCACCATGCCACCTCCTGGTTCTCGTTCCATTTAATTCATTGCACCTCAGTTTTATAATGTTCATGCTTTGCCCCATAAATGTCTGCTATTGTCCTGAGGCATCTTGTCTTTCTATACTTTTCCAACAAATAGCATCAACAACTAAGGGTTCAATCATCCCCATGCAGATGACTCCAAAGCTTACATTTTCAGCCCTCATTTCTTCCTAGAGCTATTTTCTTTTATCACAAAGTGCTTACTGGAGAGTGCTATCTAAAAATTACAAAGAAACTAAAATTCATTATGTCCAAAAGACAAATCTTCCTATTCCTCTTAAAATAACTCCTTTCCCCAATTGATAAAGTCCAAAGATATGAATAATTTTCAAATAAAGAAATTAAAGTGACCTATAGTTGTATGAAAAAATGCTCTAAATCATAATTGATTAGAGAAATGTAAATTAAAGCAACTCCCTCTCTCTCTCTCTCTCTCTCTTTTTTTTTTTTTTTGATCATTGCTTTTAATATCAAGTCAGTTTTGGCAATTAAAATCCAGGAACTTAATAGGTTGACAAGCTGGGCCAAGCCTTTTTTTTTGTTTGTTCTTTTTTTTTTTTTTTAACTTTTTATTGACAGAACAGAATCTATTCATATCCTTTGACCATTTATCAATTGGAGAATGGCTTGATTTCTTATAAATTTGAGTCAGTTCTCTATATATTTTGGAAATGAGGCCTTTATCAGAACCTTTGACTGTAAAAATGTTTTCCCAGTTTATTGTTTCCCTTCTAATCTTGTCTGCATTTGTTTTGTTTGTACAAAAACTTTTCAATTTGATATAATCAAAATTTTCTATTGTGTAGTCAATAGTGATCTCTAGTTCTTCTTTGGTCATAAATTCCTCCCTCTTCCACAGGTCTGAGAGGTAAACTCTCCTATGCTCTTCTGATTTATTTATAATCTCATTCTTTATGCCTAGGTCATGAACCCATTTTGACCTTATCTTGGTGTATGGTATTAAGTGTGGGTCAATGCCTAGTTTCTGCCATACTAATTTCCAATTTTCCCAGCAATTTTTGTCAAATACTGCGTTCTTATCCCAAAAACTGGGGTCTTTGGGTTTGTCAAACACTAGATTGTTAAAGTTATTGGCTGTTTTGTCCTTTGAACCTAACCTATTCCATTGATCACTAGTCTATTTCTTAGCCAATACCAGATGGTTTTAGTAACTGCTGCTTTATAATATAATTTAAGATCTGGTACAGCTAGGCCACCTTCATTTGATTTTTTTTCATTAATTCCCTTGAAATTCTTGACCTTTTCTTTTTCCATATAAACTTCATTGTTATTTTTTTTTAGGTCATCAAAATAGTTTTTTGGGGAGTCTGATTACTATAGAGCTAAATAAATAGATCAGGTTAGGTAGTATGGTCATCTTTATTATATTTGCTCGCCCAATCCAAGAGCATTTAATATTTTTCCAGTTGGTTAGATCAGACTTAATTTGTGTGGAAAGTGTTTTGTAGTTTTGCTCATAAAGTTTCTGATTTTCCCTTGGCAGATAGATTCCTAAATATTTTATACAATCGGTAGTTACTTTAAATGGAATTTCTCTTTGTAACTCTAACTGCTGGGTTTTGTTAGTGATATATAACAATGCTGATGACTTATGTGGGTTTATTTTGTATCCTGCAACTTTGCTAAAGATGTGGATTGTTTCTAATAATTTTTTAGTAGAGTCTCTGGGGTTCTCTAAGTATACCATCATATCATCAGCAAAGAGTGATAATTTGGTTTCCTCATTGCCTATTCTTATTCCTTTAATCTCTTTCTCAACTCTTATTGCCAAAGCTAGCATTTCTAATACAATATTAAATAGTAACAGTGATAGTGGGCAATCTTGTTTCACTCCTGATCTTATTGGGAATGGTTGCAGTTTGTCCCCATTACATATAATGCTGACTGCTGGTTTTAAATAGATGCTCCTGATTATTTTAAGGAAATTTATTCCTATATTCTCAAGAGTTTTTAATAGGAATGGATGTTGGATTTTATCAAATGCTTTTTCTGCATCTATTGAGATGATCATATGGTTTTTGTTCATTTGATTATTAATGTGGCCAATTATACTGATAGTTTTCCTAATATTGAACCAGCCCTGCATTCCTGGTATAAATCCTACTTGATTGTGGTGTATTATCCTGGGGAAGATTTTCTGTAGTCTTTTTGCTAATATCTTATTTAAGATTTTAGCATCAATATTCATTAGGGAGATTGGCCTATAATTTTCTTTCTCTGTTTTCAACCTACCTGGTTTAGGTATCAGTACCATCTCTATGTCATAAAAGGAATTTGGTAGAACTCCTTCATTCCCTATTTTTTCAAATAGTTTATATAGCACTGGGGCTAATTTAAATGTTTGGTAGAATTCACATGTAAATCCATCTGGTCCTGGGGATTTTTTCTTAGGGAGTTGATTAATAGCTTGTTCTATTTCTTTTTCTGAAATGGGACTATTTAAGCAATTTACTTTCACCTCTGTTAATCTGGGAAGCCTATATTTTTGGAGGTAGTCATCCATTTCACTTAGGTTATCAAATTTATTGGCATACAGTTGGGCAAAGTAACTCCTTATTATTACTCTAATTTCCTCTTCATTGGTGGAAAGTTCTCCCTTTTCATTTTAAAACTAAAAATTTGATTTTCCTCCTACCCTTTTCACTTAGGTTATCAAATTTATTGGCATAAAGTTGGGCAAAGTAACTCCTTATTATTACTCTAATTTTCTCTTCATTGGTGGAAAGTTCTCCCTTTTCATTTTAAAACTACCAATTTGATTTTCCTCCTACCTTTTTCTAATCAGATTTACCAAAGGTTTATCTGTTCTATTGGTTTTTCATAAAATCAACTCTTAGTTTTATTTATTAATTCAATAGTTTTTTTTTTACTTTCAATATTATTAATTTCTTCTTTTAATTTGAGAATTTCAAGTTTAGTATTTGATTGGGGGGTTTTAATTTGGTTTTTTCTAGCTTTTTAAGTTGTAAGCCCAATTCATTGATCTTCTCTTTCTCTATTTTATTCAAGTAAGCCTCTAAAGATATAAATTTTCCCCTTATTACTGTTTTAGTATGATGTCTCATTGTCATTATCTTGAGTGAAATTATTGTGTCTATAATTTGCTGTTTCACCCAATCATTCGTTAAGATGATATTATTTAGTTTCCAATTACTTTTTGGTTTATTTACACCTAACTTTTTGTTGAATGTAGTTTTTATTGCATTGTGATCTGAAAAGAAAGCATTTACTATTTCTGCCTTCCTGCATTTAATTTTGAGGTCTTTATGTCCTAATATATGGTCAATTTTTGTGTAGGTTCCATGAACTGCTGAGAAGAAAGTATACTCCTTTCTGTCACCATTCAGTTTTCTCCAGAGATCTATCATACCTAATTTTTCTAATATTCTATTTACCTCTTTAATTTCTTTCTTATTTGTTTTGTGATTTGATTTATCTAAATCTGAAAGTGCAAGATTGAGATCTCCCACTATTATAGTTTTGCTGTCTATTTCTTCTTGCAACTCTCTTAACTTCTCCTTTAGGAAGTTAGATGCTATGCCACTTGGTACATATATGTTTAATACTGATATTGCTTCATTGTCTATAGTACCCTTTAGCAAGATATAGTTTCCTTCCACTTTATAATGACAACATTATTCCTTGCACTCGTTTCTTTTCCGATTTTTTTTTCCCCTCCCTCCCTCCACCCCCTCCCCTAGATGGCAAGCAGTCCTTTGTATGTTGGATATGTTGCAGTATATCCTAGATACAATATATGTTTGCAGAACCGAACAGTTCTCTTGTTGCATAGGGAGAATTGGATTCAGAAGGTATAAATAATCCGGGAAGAAAAACTAAAATGCAGATAGTTCACATTTGTTTCCCAGTGTTCGTTCTTTGGGTGTAGCTGCTTATGTCCATCATTTATCAATTGAAACTTAGGTCTCTTTGTCAAAGAAATCCACTTCCATCAAAATATGTCCTCATACAATATCGTTGTCGAAGTGTATAATGATCTCCTGGTTCTGCTCATTTCACTTAGCATCAGTTCATGTAAGTCTCGCCAATCCTCTCTGTATTCATCCTGCTGGTCATTTCTTACAGAACAATAATATTCCATACCATTCATATACCACAATTTACCCAGCCATTCTCCAATTGATGGGCATCCATTAATTTTCCAGTTTCTAGCCACTACAAATAGGGCTGCTACAAACATTTTGGCACATACAGGTCCCTTTCCCTTCTTTAGTATTTCTTTGGGATATAAGCCCAATAGAAACACTGCTGGATCAAAGGGTATGCACCATTTGATAATTTTTTGGGCATAATTCCAGATTGCTTTCCAGAATGGTTGGATTCGTTCACAACTCCACCAATAATGCATTAGTGTCCCAGTTTTCCCGCATCCCCTCCAACATTCATCATTATTTTTTCCTGTCATCTTAGCCAATCTGACAGGTGTGTAATGGTATCTCAGAGTTGTCTTAATTTGCATTTCTCTGATCAATAATGATTTGGAACACTCTTTCATATGAGTGGTAATAGTTTCAAATTCATCCTCTGAAAATTGTCTGTTCATATCCTTTGACCATTTATCAATTGGAGAATGGTTTGATTTCTTATAAATTTGAGTCAGTTCTCTATATATTTTAGAACCTTATCTCTTTTAATTAGATCAATTTTTGCTTTTGCTTGATTTGAGATAAGGATGGCTACCCCTGCTTTTTTGATTTCATCTGAAGCATAATAGATTCTGCTCCAGCCTTTTACCTTTACTCTGTATGTATCTCCCTGTTTTAAATGTGTTTCCCGTAAACAATATATTGTAGGGTTCTGACTTTTGATCCAGTCTGCTATCCGCCTCCTCTTTATGGGAGAGTTCATCCCATTCACATTTACGGTGAAAATTACTAATTCTGTATTTCCTGCCATATCCCCAAATTATACTTTTCTTTTTCTTGCCCTCCTTCCCTTCTTCCCCAGTATTAAACTTATTGGTGCCACTTGCGTCCCGCAGCTCTCCCTCTTTAGTATCCCTCCTTCCTCCCTTTGAATCCCTTCCCCTTTCTTGTACCCTTCCCTTATTACTCTTTTTCCTTTTCCCTTTTCCTCTCCCACTTTTTAATGAAGTGAGAGAAGAATCTTTGTAAAATAAATATGTCAATTATTTCCTCTTTCAGCCAACTCTGATGAGAGTAGGATTCACACAATGTTCCTCCCCCTCTCTAAGTTCCCTCAGATATGATAGGTTTCCTTTGCCTCATCATCGCATGTAGTTTCCCTCTTTTTATTTCCCCTTTTCCCTTTTTCTGACACTATCCCCTTTCCATTTCTACTTCCTTTTTAATGTTATATCGGTAAAATCAAATTACACATATGTTTTTATGTATATCCACAACAGAAATACAGTTCTCAAGAGTTCCTTTTGTTGTTAGCGATCAAATTTTTTGTTTAAGTCTGGATTTTTCCTTAGAAACAAATGGAATTCCTATTTCATTAAATATCCATCTTCTTCCATGGAAAAAATACTCAGCTTAGCTGGGTAGTTTATTCTTGGCTGCATTCCAAGCTCTTTTGCCTTTCGGAATATCTGATTCCAGGTCCTTCGATCCTTTAATGTTGAGGCAGCCAGATCTTGTGTGACCCTTATTGTGGCATCTCAGTATTTGAACTGTTTTTTCCTGGCTGCTTCTAAAATTTTTTCTTTAGTCTGAAAATTCTGAAGTTTGGCCACAACAAAGACTCGGAGTCTTTATTTTAGGGTCTTTTCCACAAGGTGTTTGATGAATTCTTTCAACACCTATTTTCCCTTCCGGTTCTATTACTTCTGGGCAGTTCTCTTTGATGATTTCCTGTAAAACAGTATCTAGGCTCTTTTTTTCATCATAATTTTAGGGTAGTCCAATGATCCTCAGGTTATCTCTCCTAGATCTATTTTCCAGGTCTGTTGTTTTTCCAAGTAAATATTTGACATTTTTTCCAATCTTTCATTTTTTTGGTTTTGCTTGACTGATTCTTGATGTCTCAATGAATCAGTCATTTCTATTTGTTCAGTTCTGATTTTTAGTGAGTTATTTTCTTGATTAGCTTTTTTTACTTCTTTTTGTATATGTCCAATTGAGTTGTTTTGCTCTATGGAATTTTTTTCCATTTCACTAATTTTTTTTAAGTGAGTTATATTTTTTTCCATTTCATAAATTCTGTTTCCCTGCACTTCTTGGGAGTTTTTTATCTTTTTCAATTCACATTTCAGGAAGTTGTTTTCTTTTTCCACTTTATCAAATTTTTCTTTTAGTGAGTTATGTGCCTTTTTCTGTATTCTCTTGCTTCTTTCCTTTCCCCATTTCTCTTCTAGCTCTCTTTTAAGGTTTTTAATAGTCTCCTCTAGGAGAGCCTTTTGAATTGGGGGCTAATAATTGTCTGGAGACTGTCTGCTATTAGTTTCTTCAGGGTTGAAAAGCTGTTCTCTTTCTGTTTAAAAACTATCAATAGTTCTTTTGATTTTTTTACTCATTTGTTAAAGCCTGTAGGGTTTGCCTTCAGAGCCAGGAGGTTACCAGCTTCCTCTACAGAGCAGTGAAAGGTGTATGGACCAGTAGCTGTCCTGCCAGCCGGCAACAAAAAGCAGAGAGGTACTGGAGTGCTCTGGGAAAGAGTTCCCCACCCGGGAGTAACTCAGGCCTGCAGGGTGGAGCTGGGAAAGTGCCCTGAAAAGAACCCTCCCACACACCCCTCTGTGTGAGATAATGACTGCCCTGGGGTTAGACATTGAGCAGTGAGAGTTTCACTACCCCAAGCCAAAGCCTGCCCTGGGGCTGTGGATGGTAGCAGTTGAGCACTGAATGGATTTGCAGGGACAGGAAGTGCCTGCCAGGGAAGCACACAGTCTGCTGGGGAAGTTCTATTGCCCCAGGCCGAGCCCCCAATTCTGCCAATTACAGGCTGCCCAGGCTGTGCTCCCATGCCGTGCAGATTTCTAACTGCCCCCGAAAAAGCCCAGTACTGCAGGATGTGGCTGCAGGGCTACGTTAAAGTCTGCCTGAGTCACTTCCGGGTTTGAGGGGTTGCAGCCAGATCTCGTTAGGTTCTGGTGTTTTTTAGAGTATTCACTGTTTTAGGCTTAAATCTGTCTGCCAGTTTACTACTTTGTAGTCAAGGCAGAGCAGTTAGCCTAGAGCAGAATAGTTTCTATAACTTCTCTAGCCACAGAGATCACCCCTGTCCCTGGTCTGCTCAGGACCCTAGTCTCTCGCTGCCTGTGCTAGTCTGTTCCTGGCCCCTCAGGACAAACCTTTCCTGGTGATCTTCCAGATTGACTTCGGTTGGTAAGTTGTAGTACTTCTAATCTTCATGAATTTAAGCAGTGAAGAGCTATTTTTGAGGCTAAATTAAATAGTTGGTTATGAGGGGAATGAGAGGAGCTTAGAGAGTCATGTGTGCCTTCTCCGCCATCTTGCCTCTTCCCTGTCTGCCATCTTGGCTCCGTCCTAAAGCAACGCTTGAAGGAACTACCTCACACCTATGAGATTGGCTAATATGATGGAAAAAGAAAATGATAAATGTTGGAAGGTATGTGGGAGAATTGGAACACTAAAGCATTGTTGATAAAGTTTTGAACTGATCCGACCATTGTGGAAAGCAATTTGGAACTATGCCCAAAGAAATATAAAATTGTGCATATCCTTTGATCCAATAATACGCTCTCTAGGACTATATTCCAAAGAAATAACAAAAAAGAGGAAAGGATCCATATATGTAAAAATGCTTACATCTGTTCTTTTTGTGGTGATAAAGATTTGGTAATTGAGGAGCTATCCATCAACTGGGGAATGGATAAATAAATTGTGATATATGAATGTAATTCTTCTATAAGAAATGATAAGTAGGCACATTTCAGAAAAACCTGGAAAGACTTACATAAACTGATGCTAACCAGAATTAGAAGAACATGTATCAGCAACATTATGTAATGACCAACTCTGACAGACTTAGCTATTGTCAATAATACAACAACGCAAGACAATTTCAAAAGATTAGTGATGGAAAATGCTATTCACATTCAGAGAAAGAGCTATGGAATCTGAATGCAGATCAAAGCATATAATTTTTACATTTTTTGATTTTACTTCTCATAGTTTTTCCCTTTTATTCTGCTTCTTCTTTCAGAAGATGACAAATATAGAAATATGTTTAATAGGATTACACATGTATAACCTGTGTATATCAGACTGCTTGTCATCTTGGGGAAGGGCAAAAGGAAGAAGAAAAAAAATTGGAACTCAAAATATTATAAATCAATGTTGAAAATTATTTTTACATGTAATTGGAAAAAAACAAAATACCATTAATTGGGGGAAAACATATTCTCTTTTCTTGCCCCCTTTTCTTTTCTTTTCTTTTCTTCCCCTAATTAACAAATATCAAATATTTATTTTTTTCCCCCTCCAAATGTAGGGAGGAAAGAATCTTGTAACAAATATACACAATTAAGAAGAACAAATTTCCATATTGACCATATTCAAAAAATGTATATTTCATTCTTTATCTTTTTTTTTTTTTTAAGGCAATTGGGGTTAAGTAATTTGCCCACAATCAATACAGCTTTAGTTACATGTAATTTACCCACCATAGTTACTTCTTTCATTCTTCCTCCTGAGTGATCATTTTTTTAATCAGAAGGTGGGTTGCATGCATCATGATTTGTAACAACTATCTTCTTAATCTTTTTCTATCTGTTGAGGTTATTACCATGTTTCAGGTCACCCACATGGGAAGCGTTCCTTCTCTGTTCTCTTTCATTCAACCTCCACATTTGATCAGTTACCAAGTGTTATTATACTTCCACAATATTCAAAGCCACCCCTTTTTCTCTCACATAGTCACTATCAATTTTCTCTTAGACTATTTCTTCAATCTCTCTTCCTTTCCTCTCCCACTTATTAAATGTATTTTCTGCACAGCTGACAAATTAATATTCCTAAAGCACAAATATGATACATTTGCTTCAGTAGCTCTCTGTGACTCAGATGACATGTATAATCTGGCTTTAGCCCTTCTTCCTGGAGTGAATTCATACTGCTCTCTCTCTCTTGCACTCTCTACATTCTAAGTAAACTTGCTGTTTCCAGAATACAAACTTCTGTCTTCTTCCTTCATGCTTTTGCACAGAGACATGTCCCCTCATCTCTGGAATGTTCTCTGTCTTTAAATTCTCCTTTTAAATTCTCTAAGTCTTTATAAGGTTCAGCTTGAGCTAAGCTACCTCCTACATGAAGCCTTTCCTGCCTCATTCTCTTCCCGCTCCCCCTCAAAATTACTTTATATTTGCAAATATTTTGTATTTATTGTTCTATAAATATTAGATATATTGTTCCTTTCCTCAATACTCTTAATTCCCCATCCCCTCAAAGTAAACTCCCTGAGAATAAGGATTTTTCATTTTTGCCTCTATATCCCCAGTACCTAAGTCCAGGCCTTGACACATAGCAGTTGCTTAATAAATGCTTATTGAATTCAATTCAACAAGCATTTATTAACCATCTTTCTTTATCACCTTTCTTATCTTGAGAAAATCCAATGAAGTTGAGACAAATTAGGAGTGCTATTGTTTTGATAGCCTCAGAGGTTTATAGCTCAGGGATTAACACTCCCATTCTTTCAAAAGCAAGAGTAGTTAACTGATAGATTGGGAGATTACTCATCAACACTTACTTTGTGAAAAATCAATAGCCACTAATGAAAAAGGAATCTTGGCAAAAGCACATGGTTTCTCTTTCTCCTTCCCTTTCCTCCCTGTACTCTTTCTTCTCTTCTTCCCCATCTTTTTTCTCTCATTCTCTCTTTCCCTTCTTCAACCCCCCACTTTTTCATACTCACTCTCTTCTTCTCTTCCCCCCCTTTTTTTTCTCTCTTTCTCTCTTTCCCTACCTCATCCCCCCACTCTTTTTCACACTCACCCTCCCCCCAACACTCCACACATCCTGTTTCAGGCAAAGAAACCATTTTGAGGCCAACAGACAAGCCACAAATTGTTACAGAACATCTGGGTTCTACCCAACTATTACATGCTTGAACTTAGAAGTGAAGCATAAAAACTACCCCTGGACTGCAGCTTGACTTGTATACAACCCTGGGAAAACAAGCGATGAGCTCCTATCTTTTTCTGACATAACTGTTCAACAGATCCTGACAAGCTGCACCTAAAAAAAAGCTTTCCTTGTTTCTTGAAATCATCGCATCTGCAAACTTGGGGTTAACTGAGATCAAGGCAACATTTGGTGTTGGAGTTTTATGGGGTTTTTTAAAATCTTATTGGGAAAACAAAATAAAACAAAACATACATTTTTTCCCTATGAAAATCTCAAAATTTAAGCTTATTGAGGGCAGAAACTGTTCTTGCATGACCAGTTCCTGTTATAATCCCTGTTACATGTTGTTACTGTTTTTTTTTTCAATCATATCCCAAACAGATCAAAGAAAAAGGAAAATGACTTATTTTGATAAAAATGTTTATGTTCTTTAATTGTGTCTAACTCTTCATGACCCTACTTGGAGTTTTCTTGCCAAAGATATGGAAGTGATTTGATATTTCTTTCTCCAGCTCATTTTACAGATGAGGAAATAGAGGCAAACAGGGTAAAGTGAGTTGTCCAGGATCATACAGCTAGTTAGGATCTGAGGCAAAATGAACTCAGGTCCTTCTGAATTCAGGCCCAGTGCTCTATCTACTGTGTTATCGAAAGTACTAATTGCTTAAAAAATGCTAATTGGGGCAAACTGAATTGAATATCTTGAACTTTGGTTTACATGTGATCCTGAAGAAGCAAGTAATGAAACAACTACATTCTGATGGATGCGATAGTTCTTTCAAATTCTGCCAAATTACAATCCATCTACTCTTGCTGATTCTTTAAAACACTTATTTATCCATCTCCCTATAAACAGGATCATACCACCATAGATTTTAGAGCTGAAAGGGACCTTGGAAGGTACACACATTCAACCATTTTATAGATGAGAAACTGAGGCACAGGGTCACATGGCTAATAAGTAACTGAAGTAATTTTTAACATAGATTGTTTCTAGTTCCAGTGCTCTATGCACTATGTTATACTGCCCCAACAGATTCAATATGGTGGGCCTTCCTCTAATTTCTCGAACTTTTTGTGGGTACTAAAGAAGTTTTTTGGTTATTTCTTGGTTTTGATACATGACTATTCCCTATTCTTTTTCAAGTCAATCATCTTTTTCCTCTAGATCACTTCCAGTTTACAATTCCGCTTTATAATATGAACAACTACTCAAGTAATTCTTGTAGAGAGAATACTGATTACAAGATAATACATGTTCACCCTTTTAAAAAAATCTTTAAAAATATTATTGGCTAAACTGCCACTGATGAATAAATGAGATAAAATCCTGTGTATATATGTGTGAGAACATGTTACCTAAAGGCCCATTTGAATAAATATGTCACTTTGCTGTATAAAATACCTAATATATACATTTGCAACATATGGTAATTTATTGGTATACCTACAGACCTAAGAAAAGTAGTTAGAAAACCAACTCTTTAGTATTAGCTAAAACTTGGAATAACAGAATACCAGTCTGTAAACAATCAAGCAGTTCTTTTTCCCTGTAGTGCACGATGAAGGATATTGTAAACCCAGACAGCTGTAATCCTCAGGGAACTAATAATCAGGTTTCTACTGGACCACCTGATAAGTCATATCAACTCTTTATACCTCAGTTCCTTTTCTCTAAAATGGTGCAAAATTAATGTTTTCAGTGAGTACCAAATGAGATACTGCCTATAAAGGATGCTGTAAAGATTAAAGCACCATGTAAATCTGCTATTATAATTAACTCTCTTGTATAGTTCAATTCAGCAAATACTTAAACACTTATAATGATCAAGGTATTATGCTAAATGCTGGTATCACAAGGGCTCTCTGTTTCCTTTGATATCAATAGCAAAGGTCTAAAGAGGCCACAGGAAGGAATAAAACAAGCATTTATTAAACTCCTTCTATGTTCTAGGGAATGTGCTAAACATTTTACAAATATTACCTCCTCTAAACCTCACAACAACCCTGGGAGGTAGGTGCTATTGTTTATCTCCATTTTATATTTGAGGAAACTGAGGCAGACAGAAGTTAAGTGATTTACCCAATTTAGAAAGTGTCTGAATTTGGATTTAAATTCAGGTCTCCCTGATTCCAGGTCTAGTGCTCTAACCACTGTGCCACTTCACCACAGAAAAGCAAGTGGGGTAAATGCAAAAATATTCACCAACTACAGCAAGAAAAAAGCCCTCAATTTTGAGGATACATGGAATGGATTTCCAGTAATGACTTTTTCCTTTTGCTTCCCTGCATTGTATCCTGTACAATCCTAATACTGATATTTCCTGAGCCTCTCTGTATGGGTAAATGATGGAGTTTCTCATGCTGCCATGCCATGTGTGGTATGTGGTTCATGGTCTTGGTTAGCTTGGCCGAATGTTGGTTTGTATACACTGAATTTGTAAAGACTTCAATGAAAGGAACTATGTGTGGGTTCACTGTGAAAAAGACAGTTTCAGCAAGGGTTTTCGTATATGGTCTTCAGGCACTGTATACAGCTATGTGCTGATATTCCTGAAACTGCATGATCTAAATTTTTAAGTTCTAGGGTCTACTTATCTAATGTTAATCCTTACTAAACAGAACTACGTTAAGGAGACTATAGAATCAAATGCCTGGGGTTAGAACATGGTAGTGATACAAAGATAGAATCTTTTCCTTATTCAACAACAAAAATATCTTGACATAAAAGGAGCACCAATGTTTCTTCCTTTGTTGAAAAAATACTGTTGGGGATGGGGAGAGAAGCTAGCTTTAAGATTTTAGACTATTATAGAAGAGTCTACACATACTGTAGCTAAACTAGGAATTGCAAAATGGACTTAAATCTTTCAAAAAAAAAAAAACAGACTTAAGTACGTGCTGTTAGGAGAAGGAAGAATAACAAAGAAAGTAAAAGAAAGCCTCAAACAATTAGAAAGAATGTGATAAATACCCAATATGTACCTAGCACAAGTCAAGGCTGAGAGAGAGATCCTTTGGAATGTTCAACAAACTACAGCATTTCCTGGTGGCCCAATGAAAAGAATAGTAGACTCTGAAGACAAATGAACCTGCCCCTCTACTTGAAAGAAGTGTGATTTTGGGACCAGTACCAGTGCCGACACCCACATGATACCCTTCTTAATATGACTTTATATTACTTGGTATTTACTAATATTCTATGCCCCAAGTAGAATGTAAACTTCTTGGTAGAAGAGTACTCTATCGTTTGGTCTATATAATCTCAATACCTCTGTCCTTGATTTGTAAATGGTTACTGAATTTCTGAGTATCGGTTTCCTCATCTGTAAAATAGGCAAGTTGGCAGGATCTCTACAGTTTCTTCCTCCTCAGAAAGTTTCTAATTCTATGAGGTTTTTCTTATTCTATTAGGGATTTGCTTACAAAGTCCCAACGGCCTCATCTTTTAAGGTTTGAGGCCGACTTTCATCTTTGTACTCCTTCCTTAACTCTATCTCCTGAAATGTCTCCAAAGCTCAGCTCAGGTACCACTTCTTCTGAAAAGTCATCACTAATATATAAACACTATAAATATTTTTTCAGTCAAAGATTCTACAGCACTTTTGTTTGGATTCCTGATTTTCCCCTAACACAGTCTTCTTTGTATCATGCTTAAATGATTACATGCAAGTATTCCCTATTATAGAATAATCTTCTTGCAAGTAATTTTTCAACACCATCTACTATGCCCAGAACTGTTCTTTAAACAGAGCAGGTATTTGAAAAATTTGAAACTGAATCTATATTTCTCATAATGTATAATACCAGCAATATAAATACTCATGGTCAACTAAGTCCTTCCACTTTCCATGTTTTAAATGTGGATATTACTATACAAATACCTATTGAGTCAGTATGCATAAGTCACTGATAATGATTTGAATCCAAGAAAAATGGCAACTCAGCCTCAATTAGCACAGAAGACCCTTAGGAGAAAGGGGATGACGAGGGGGGGATTGCTTTTTAGTCCTATTCCAAATGATAATTTCAGAGGATAGTGGAAGCTGGTAACTTTGTACAGCCTCTCTCACTTAAATCCAATTTACCTACATGACTTTCCTGAAGTCTTGGTCCTCTTTGAAATCAAAAGCCAAACAATGAATGAAAGAACAAACAATTTCAGATGTGAAGATGACCTATTATTTATGTAATGCTTACTATGTGCCAGGAAGGATTCTACAATTATTATTATAACAACCCCAGGATTTAGGCTATTATTATCGCCTTTTTACACATGAGAAGACTGAGGCAAACAGCAGCAACATACAATTACTATGTGACTTTTTCAAGATCAGTTAGCTAGTATATGATATATACATACATAGTCTATCATACTTTACTTGATTATTTCTCCAGGGTCATTCAGCATATGTGTGTGTGTGTGTGTGTATGTGTGTGTGTGTGTGTGTGTGTGTATATGTGTGTGTGTGTGTGTGTGTGTGTGTGTGTGTGTGTACACACATATAGACAGAGATAGAAAGTGAGTCTATTACACTAGTTGATTATTTCTCCAAGGTAACTTTAGAACTTACTATTGAATGCCTACTATACAGTCAGTACTGAATAAATTCTTCTTAATCCAGACATTAGTGTGTCTGAGAGCATCTCCAAAGACTATGGACTCGATAGAGACTCTGTCTAGTTAAAAAGTTGTGACATCAATGGCAGAAGCCACAAGAGAGGAGCCAAATATCACATATTCCCTTGTGTGACAGAAATTCTGAGTTTTCAAGTTGAGACAAGAGCATAATAAAAGAAATTATGAAACACTAGTTCTTGTGTAAAAAGAAAGGAAAAATGTATCATTGTATCAGATTAAGACAGAGGAGGAAATTAAGACCCAAGGACATGAATAATTTGCCCAAGGTCATACTGATAATCCTAATCAAAGAAGGAAAATGAAGCCCTCCTTGATTCCAGAGTCAGGGTCCTGAAGTATCTTATATTTGAGAATGGAATGTATTACGTACACAAGGAAAAAGAAAGTATATTCAAAACAGGAAAAAATTTATTTAAAGTAAACAAAGTGGTAATAATGAAAATGGGAGGAAAGAAAGGTGGTAGGAAGAAAACGCCTATCTACCTGTTCTCAGAAGAAACTTTGGAATTCTGTGAAGCAGAGGTGAAAATAGGAAAAAGGATAAGAAGTGCATAAGAATGGAGGAACAAGATGGGCCAGTTTAATTGGAATAATATGAAACAGGACTAGAAAAGCAAATAAGAATCAGATTGTGGAGGGTTTTAAATTTCAGGATAAGGAAGAAGTCATAGGAAGCCCATGAAGTTATTTTTAGTTTCAGAAATATTAGAATGAGAGTTTCTTAAGTGCAGGGTCTTTCTGATTTTTTGCTTGTGTATTACCATTTGAGTCAGTTCTCTATGTATTCTAGAAATAAAGCCTTTATCAGAAACACTTTTACAGAAACACTGTAAAAATTGTAAAAACCAATGCAGACAATATTAGAAAGGAGCTTTCTGCTTTCCTTCTAATATTAGCTGCAATGGTTTTGTTTGTGCAAAATCTTTTTAATTTAATGTAATCAAAATTATCCATTTTGCATTTTACATTGTTCTCTATTTCTAGTTTCTCATAAATCCCTCCCTTTTCCAAAGATATGATAGATAAGCTATCCCTTCCTCCCGAATCTGTTTATAGTATCACCCTTTATGCCAAAATCATGTATTCATTTTGATCTTACTTTAGCATAGGATGTGAGATGTAGGTCTGTGCTGAGTTTGACATACTATTTTCTAGTGTTCCCAGCAACTTTTATCAAACAGACAAAAACAGTAAGCTCTTATCCCAGAAACTGGAGTCTTTGGGTTTATCAAATAGTAGATTACTAAAATTATTGATTATTTTATCTTATATACCTAACCAATTTCACTAATCCACCACTCTATTTTTTTAGACAGTATTCAGACAGTTTTGATGACTGCTGCCTCATAATAGAGTTTTAGGTTTGGTACTGCTAGGGCACTATCCTTTTGCATTTTTTTTCATTAATTCTCAGGGTCCTTAATTAAGTACATTAGGTGATAAAGAGTTGTGAAGGTGAACTGAATCAGCAAAATCATCCTTATCAATGTCAGCTTTAAAAGTAGTCAATTTTATGTGACATTTCCTTTATGTGTTAGTCAATAAGCATTTATTAAGTATCTAATATAAACTAGACACTGTACTAAATGCTTTACCAATATCAACTCATTTTATGCTTACATTAATCCCATTAAAGATAAAGAAACTGAGGTAGACTGAAGTTAGCTGCCCTGCCCAGGGTCATATAACTAGTAAGTGTCCAAGACAAGTAGGAATTCAGGTCTTCCTGACTTTACTCCACCTCCTAGCTGCACATGGGAGTTGAAAGATAAAACATAGCACCAAAGGAGCAAGATTCATTTTTCTTTATGTAAATAACTTGATCCACACCATCTACTTTTGGCTAAAGCTGTTCTGTGTGTATATTTCTCTTCAACAATTAGGCAGGTTATACCTCTTGCCTTCTGAACCAATATCCTTTGATCCAGCAATGTTTCTAGTGGGCTTATATCCCAAAGAGATCTTAAAAGGAGGGAAAGGGACCCGTATGTGCAAAAATGTTTGTGGCAGCCCTTTTTGTAGTGGACAGAAACTGGAAAATGAATGGTTACTTATCAGTTGGAGAATGGCTGAATAAATTATGGTACATGAATATTATTGTTCTATAAGAAACGACCAGCAGGATGATTTTAGAGAGGTTTTGAGAGACATACATGAACTGATGCTAAGAAAAATGAGCAGAACCGGGAGATCATTGTACACAGCAACAACAAGACTATATGACGAACTATTCTAACGGATGCGGCTCTCTTCAACAATGAGATGATTCAAACCAGTTCCAATTGTGCAGTGATGAAGAGAGCCATCTACACTCAGAGAGAGAATTGTGGGAATAGTGTAGAACACAACATAGCATTCTCATTCTTTCTGTTATTTGCTTGCATTTTGGTTTCTTTCTCAGTTTTTCTTTTCCTTCCTTCTTGATCTGATTTTTCTTGTGCAGCAAGATAATTATATAAATATGTATACATATATTGGATTTAACATGTATTTTAAATATATTTAACATGTACTGGACTACCTGCCAGCTAAGAGAGGAGGTAGGGGGAAGGAGGGGAAAATTTGGAACAAAAGATTTTGCAAGGGTCAATGTTGGAAAAATTACCTATGCATATGCTTTGTAAATTAATTAATTGATTAATTAGAGAAATAAAAAGAAAAATAAATAAACATAAAGGTATTGGAAAAGTTTAAAAAAAATAAAATAAAAGACCTGAATTCAAATCTGGTACCAGACAATTACCTTGAACAAGTAAATCAACCTCTCCCTGACTCGGGTTCCTAATCTGTAAAATAAAGATTACAATAGGATCTACCGCCAGAGTAGTGGTTAAAATCAATTATGTTATCTTTATCTGTTTAGCACAATGTCCAGTACATATTAAGTGCTATATAATTGCCTGTTCATTTCTCCTAGTGCTCAGCACAGAGCCTCACATTTAGCAGGTCTTTTCAGAAATTCTAGTTAAATTTAAAAAAACAACTGAAACAAAGAGCCTACCTTTTCATTTTATAGATGATGAAATAAGTCTTTAGAGATGGCATAGAACTAATTAGGTGACAGAGCCCTACCCAGGCTCTCACTTTTATGCTGAGGAAAGTAAGGTCAAATGAAGTTAAAGTATATGTTCAAATCAAGTACGTAATAATCAGCAGATCCAAGATTTGAATTCAAATCATTTAACTCTAAATCCAATGCTGCTTTCACAAGCAAGTTTTTACTCTTTTATCCTTACAATGCTGTCTGCTTAACATTAAACATAATATTAAAAAGAGATATCAACACTATCTGCTTTGTTGCTATACTCTTAAGGACCATGAAACTATTCCATGGGATTTGTATGTCTCCCCCACATCTCCCCTTGGGAGCAAAGACTTTCTTATTTTTCTATTTATTTTCTTAGCTTAGCAAAGAACTCTGCATTAAGTAATCACTTAACTGCTTCCTTTCCTCATTCCTCCATTTATTCATTCAAAAAATCACTTCATTAGACAAATTCTTTACTGACACTCTAAGGGATCAAAAACAACCATTACCTTTTCATGGTTTTCTATTAATATCTCAATCACAATATTCTGGAACTTGATATCCATGATGGCTGCCACTGTTTCTTCTTGTGGTCTTAGCAGCGTGGGTCCAAAAACCACACCTAGGTTTGCCACGGTCATCAAATTTTGCTTGTGGTTATTAGCAACACTGGGAGGGAAAAAAGAAAAGATAAGATAGAAATAATGTGCAGAATGGAAAGTTCCTTTCTTTGTCTCAGGCTTCTTTCCCCTTCTTATTTGATATGAGTTTGTCTCAGGACACCAGAGAGTCACCCTGAAAAAACCCACTGCCCTGTTGGGTGCTCAAATCCAAAGGGTCAAAGGCTGGCAGAAAAGGACAGGTATGAGTCATCATTCTAAAGAGAAAAACACAAATGTCCATCCTGCCATTTTCCAATGGTCTAAAGAAGATTTCAACCTGGAAGCTTTACCTGTTGTGTGGGAGAGAAAGCAACCTCAAAAGTTTCTTACGTAGTTTCTGATATTCTTGACAATACAAGAGCGAAATACTCTTGACAATAGCCAAACACCTCTTTATCCTCCAACACATTCCACAGATGGGATAAGTTTGCAAACATAAGTGCAAAATAAAACACAGTTTTTCATAATAGGCAGAATGAAAAACCTAAAAACAAGTTAGAAAATAAACTATGTGTTTTCCCACAATAATAAGCTCCATCATTTTGTACATATGACATTCATTATATGAAACACAGAGCTGCATAAATTGTGATAAAGATGTACAATAGTAGATCCATCTTGTGTGAAGGAAGTTTTTACTCTCCTATCATCAGTCAATGTCACTGATATTTTGAAGTATCAGAAAAAGGAAATTGTAAACAAATATGCCCATTTTCAATGAACAAAAGTGGTATGCCCAAAAGCATTGACCTTCATCCCAAACTTGGGCCAAAATAAACCATATGGTTATAAATCATAACTGTTTACTAAATGGCATGACATATATGAATATTCAAATACCCCTCTCTGTCCATAATGAATAGTCAAAAAATACCGACAGACCATTAAACACATACACACACACATACACGGAAAAAACGCTCACTCTTACTCATATCACAGAGGTCTAAAATATAAAAACTAAATGAAACTCTGAGATATCACCTCATAACCACCAAACTGGCAAATGTAATTAAAATTCACTGCTGTCAGGATTATGAAGAAACAAGTATAGCCATTCACTCTCTTTGGAATTATAACCTTATAGAATATTTTTTTGGTGAGCAACCTGGCAATAGTCTGTAGAAGTTAGAATAATTAACAATAAATGACATGTATATAGTCCTTTAAAGTTTGCAAAAATACCATACATATCTTATCTCATTTGGACGTTTCAATAATCCCATGAGGAAAATAACAGAGGTATGATTTACTTCATTATACAGATAAGGAGCCATTACAGATGAGAGACATTAAGTGATTTGCCCATATGTTCATACAGCTAGTAAATATCAGAAACAAAATCTTTACTCAGGTTCATGAATTGAAGTCCAACTCACTATCTACTAGTGACTCCGCTGTTTTTCTCTTTGACTCAATAAGTATATTGTTGAGAATGTACAAAGAGACATGGTTTAAAGATTTGTTCACATCAGTGTTATCTAAAAATACTAAAGATTAGAGTCAAGTTCTGTCCAACAATAGGAAAACACTTAAATAAATTGTAATGCATTAATGTAATGGAATATTACAATTGAATCTTTTCCCAAAAAAGAAAATAATAAGAGAATTCTGAAAGGATTTTGATAAAATAATGCGAAATGCAAAAGAAAGAATGAGAAGAGAGAACACAATAGCTATCACCATATAACAGGAGAAATGAATGAGAAGGAATGAATAACTTTGATGGGGATATGGGGGGAAGGGAGGGACTCAAAAGTCTTATAAAGTCCTTCCAATAAAAAAAAAAAAATCCTGTTTTATGTCTATAAATTAATTTATTTAAATACAAGTAGTACATGAAATGAAAACACAAAATACAAAAATATATTTAATTAATAGCACTGGTGTTAAGGAGGACAGCCTAACCCAAATAGGTAGTTAGTTGGCTCTGGATTCAAGGTCCCACTTTGGATGTTCTAGCTGTGTGACTTTGGACAAGTGTCACTTAATTTCTGGGCTCCCCAACTAATAGATGGAGAATAAATGTTCACCTGCACTTACATAACTAAAAAATTATAAGTGTAATTCAACAGTACCACCACCATCCAGATATTTAATATTGAATACAAACACATCCAGCCAATAAGGAAAGCTGCTGTAATGATGAAAATCATTGAAGATGGGAGTTAGAAAAATGATATGAATTGCCTCAAGGTACTTATTCTGTTAAAAGAATGATATTTAGGGAGCAGCTAGGAAAGGCAGTAGATAGTGCACCAGCCCTGAATTCAGGAGGACCTAAATTCAAATCTGACCTCAGACACACCAGGCTGTATGAACCTGGGCAAGTCACTTAATCCCAACTGCCTGGGAGAGAGGAGGGGGGAATTTTATGACTAATTTGCAGTTAAAGGTAAAACTAGCCAACAGAGGTCCTTCCACAAATGTAATTTCTTGGTCATTTAATAAAGATAATCTTTGTTCCTAGAATTATAAATGTATGAGACTGTTTTTCCATCTATAATTTCTATTTTTGTCAAGGGAGCAAGGGAAGGAAGAAAGGAGGAAGGACTTCTGAACAAAATACAGGCTTTTAAAATTCTAAGTCTATATCAAAAGAATATATGGACCAGTCTAATCAGCATATAAATGTTCACTCCTTCAAATTTTCTTCAGGCAATACTTTCATTTGCTAGAGACCACTTTCTCTTTCCCCAAGGGAGAGAAGAAATATGTTGCCTTTTGATTCCAAGTAATGTCCACACTACCAACAATGTCCTGACTATACTCACAGGAACAGAGTTCATATAAGAATGTCTCTGAATGACAAGAAGGGCAGCCATTTCCCTGTACACCTTCCAGATACAGTACCTTAAAGTGAAAGTTTATCATTTATGATATCTTTTTCTAATATAAAAAGCAATAAGAAAGGCAGAGTTAGGAGCAGTAGATGCTTTATAATATTTAGAATTGTCTAAAAGAAAGCAGATTGCATTGAGAGGTACCAAATACCTCCATCACCTGGATACTGGATGACTACTTGAAAGAAATATTGTAAGAAAGGCTTTCTAAATACCTGTGGGTTTAAACTAGATGACTTGAACCCACTTTCTAGCTTTGCCTATAGAGGCCCTCACTAAAAAACTCTAGAATATCATACTACATTTAAAGAGTAATTCTTCTACAGAGGGAAGCAGAAATTTGGAATTTCTAGCCCAATCACATATTGGGAGATGATTAGAGATAAACACTGTAATCATTAAATTCCAAATTTGGGCTCCAACAAGAGGCGACTGACCATCTCTAAGTTGTCCACAAAGCTTCTGTTTGAAGCCCATAATCTCTGCATGTTCAAACCAATTCAATCTCCATTGATTTCCCTCAAATTCCAAGAGGGATGTCAATATACATTCAGCATATAATGTTATTTTCTCATTAATTATATCCAAATTGTTCTGGAATATATAAAACACAGACTCTGCCCTAACAACAGCATTGGAAATGGTTCTTTTAATTATAGAATTACAATTATCATCCATTTCACCTTAAAGACAGCAAATTCCAGTGGATTCTTCCAGAGTCTGAAAACAGGACTTTGTAATAAGTTTCTATGTACACTGCAAAGAAGCCAGCTGTAATTCTTTTTAAAAATGACATGAAGAACATATGGGAAATATGGATTATTAAAGAAATGAATCACAGGCATCCTGGCCTGGCACAGGCTTGGACCTAGCAGTCTTTTGTATGAAGGTGCTAAGTCAAGACTCAGCATGACAAAGGATCTGAATGAGGAAGCCCTGAAGCAGTCGCTCCATTACTAGTCCAGAATGCAGTCTGTCTTTTATAGACTTTGCTAATGACTGGATCCAGAAGTCTGTTTGCACTCTCCAGTGCAAGGTCTTGCCAATTTGTGGGTTTACACATTTACATAATTTGTCAAGTCATTCTGCATAGCCAAAGTTGTCATAGCACTGAGGCTTATGATTTTTAATTTACAGGTTATGTTAAAATCTGAACCCATTAATAATCTAGTCTGGAATAATTTACATAACTATATAGAATTGTATGGTAATAATAATGAAGTGACATAACAATTTATTACACTGAGGTGCCAAGTGACAATGTAACAAAAGGAATAAGTCTTTTTTCCCCCTCCACAAATTTCCTAAGATATAAATCAATGTGTTTGTTTGTTTTTTAAGGCACCAAGCCTTCATTAAATAAATCAATCATTAAAAGTACAATGAATTATGTGAGTTTTTCTATAGGCTTACTTCAAATATCTTTGGGCATCAATGCCTCCAAATAAGAATAAATTATTACTTATAAATTAAATCTAACCTTTGTGTGTGTGTGTGTTCATATGTGGGGGGGGGGGGGAGGGGGGAGGGAAGAAGGGGAGGGAGATGGTAAACTCCAGAATTTCCAAAAGGGTTGACTTTTTTCAATTGCATTCTTGGGAAAAAATGAATATTTTGAGTGTGTCTATTACAACAATAATGAGAAGGATAATATAACAATTCTTACTATTTACATAGCACTTTAATTTTTGGCAAAGCATTTTATGTATGTATCATTATATCCTCACAACATTTTCCTTAAAGCTGGAGGGCTCTTAGACGATATCAGATCCAACTCTGTCATTATACAGATGAGGAAACTGAGAGATAGTGGTGAAATTTAAGGTGAGAAAGTTTAAAGGATATGTCAGGTCACATAACCAGGTGAGTAATGAAGATAGAATCTGAGTTTAAATCTGCCTCAGACAGATACTTTATTAGCAGTGTGACCCTAGGCAAGTCATTTAACTTTAGCCTCAATTTCCTCACCTGTAAAATGGGAACCCTGGAGAAGAAACCACTCCAGTAGCTTTGCCAAGAAAATCCCATAAAAATGAGGTCATGAAGAGCCAGATATGATTAAAATGACAAAACATTCTAACTGTGTAGTTCTCTATCTACTAGATTGCCTCATGGATAGATGGCCTTATGTGTATCTAGACAGGTAAAGAAAGAATTGGAAGTGAGGTGTTACAATGGAAATCATGTTGTATTTGGAATCAGAGGACTTAGGACCAAATCTCAGACTTGGTCCTTATTATTGCTGTTTACATATATTAAAACTCCTGTCCTTATCCTTCAGTTGGGGTAGCCCGTCAGCCACTTAGCGACTGTGTCCAAAAGTTTTCCTTGAGTCCAAGAAGCAAATCCATCTCACTATAAAACAAATTTCCCTGGAAGTTTTCTTTTGGAAGTACAAGTGGTACTGCCAATGGATGCATAATTGGACTAGAAAGAGCAAATTATAGACCACTCTTATGAAGGAGGCAAGAGTTTCAAAAGCAAATCCAATATTTCTTTTAGGAACAATGAAAAGGATTATTTTAAGGTGTATTGGCAGATGGGGAAATTTCTAGCCAAACCAAAAAAAAAAGGATGTATTTTTGTCAGATATCATTAAATATGAAATATTAACAAGCAAAATAGATTATTCCTGCTCCCCAAGAAAACTTTAAATATAGCTTACAATAAGAAAGCAGCTACACAAAATCTACTCAATTCTGTAGCATGGTACTCAAAAATTAAAAGTTGTTTGTTATTGTTCGGCCATTTCAGTCACGTCCAAGGAGGAGGAGAAAGTGGCAAACAAATCTGATGAAAAATATAAGGACCTTGATGGTTTATTTTATAAGTCTAACATGTCCTTTGAGGCGACATTGAATTAGTATAACAAACTGTAGAAAAACTATTAGAAGAAAAAAGATATTCCAGCATTATTTAATACGTCCCACAGAAGCATTTTTTGTGATAACTAAGAATCGAAGGCCCAAATAGGTGCTATTAATTGAAGAATAGCCAAGCAAATTGTGGCATATTGAATATTAATTCAAGAGAACTATTGAAGGCATGTGAAAAGGTACAGAACAAGATAAGCAAGAAGACAATAGTTAAAATAGCATAAATGAAATAAGACTGAAACGAAGCAGAACACTGAGTACTGAGATATCTGGCTGACAGGTCTTGATCCCAGAAAAGTGAATAAATACTTCCATACTTCAGGCACAGGTGGAGGGCTTTCTTAAGTCGTTTCAATCATGTTCTACTCTTTGTAAGCCTAGAATGGTTTTCCATTTGCTTCTCCATATCTTTGTACATGTGAGGAAACCGAGGCAAACAGATTTAAGTGATTTGCACAAGATCACATAGCTAGTAAGTGTCTGAGGTAAGATTTGAATGCACGTCTTCATGACTTCAAGCCCAGTACTCTATACAATGCAGACCCCTAGCTGCCCTAAGAGACATGATATACATGACATTTTTCTACCTGTGTGAGTGATGAGGTACTCCAAATGGGTGGATGTATGATTTTGCAAACATTGATAAATATGGTCATATATATTGGTTGGTTTATTACACAAGCCATAGTTTCTGTGGGCTAGAGTACTCATTTCAGCCTTCTCTTTTAACTGAGAAGCAATTTGAAGATGAGAAGCTTTGAGAAGAAACAAAACATATTTAGACTTCTACAATCTGTCAATCACAGACTCTCTAGAGTGAGAAGGAACTTCAGAGACCACTTAAGTACAGTCCCTCCCTAAACAGGTATATCATCTCTAATATTCTTAAATGCTACCTAGCCTTTGTTTATAGTCCTTCAAATACCTGAAGACATCTATGCTATGTTTCCTCTCAGACCTCTACCCATCCACCCACCCACCCTCTCCTCCTCCTCCTCCTCCTCTTCTTCTTCCTCCTCTGCAAAGTACTTTCATCTGTTTCTTAGATGGCACCCTCAAAAGTCTCCTTACCGTTTTTATTAACTTCCTCCAGACATGGATTGTATTGTCCTTGTCCTTTCTAAAATATGTGGTCTAACAAGGAAAAATATTCTTGCATAACAACTTTCAGTGACTCCTCATTTTCTATATACTACATTTGAACCAGGAGCGGCTAGATGGTACAATGGATAGAGCACCAGGCCGGAAATCACGAAGACCAAGATTTAGTTTCAGACAATTATTATTAGTTGTGTGACCCTAGGAAAGTCACATTACAAATTTGATTACTCATTGCTCACCTCCAGGCAAGGTCCCAGGCCAAATTTAGTAGGCCTATGTTTGAGCCTTATTTGTCTCAGTTTCCTAATCTATAAAACGAGCTAGAGAAGGAAATGTTAAACGACTATCTTTGCTAAGAAGACCCTAAATGGTCAGACAAAACTGAAAATGACTGAACAACAAAATATAAGCTCCTCAGGCTGGTGTTGAAAAGCCCCCCCTCCCCCACCCACAATTTGGCTCCCACTTACCTTTCTACCAGGATTTCATAAATATTTCCCTTCATGAACTCTGTTCCAGACTGAATTACTAGCTGTTCTTCAAATCTGACACTCCATTGCTCACCTCCATTCAAGGTCTTAGGCCAAGCCTACTAAGTTTAGATCTAGAAATGCCTCAGACTGAAATGTAAATAGCAATTGTCTCTGTGTAGGTCATAAACCTTAAGGGTCCCTCTCTCCCAGACTGATTACTTTTCTTTTGACTAGGTTTAAAAAAGCCATTCTTAACCTCATTTTTTTCTTACCTATCCTTAAATCACTGAATGGGCTGTTGCCTCAATCAAACTGAGACCTATTAAAGATTTTACTTAGATTAAAAAGTCCAAGATCTTCCATTACTTTGCAGAGCCATTCCACTGCACTAAGATGGCTCTGGAGGAAAAAGTGAATTAGTGACCTTGCATAGTCTCAATCAAATCTAAACCACTCACATACCATGGCATCACCTTCCTGAAGACAGGGTCCTCTTCCAGAAACAACCACTACCATCATGCATTTGTATACTTTATATACCCACCAAGAACAAAGGACTCAGGGCCCCGGGCTCCCATGAAGCTTTTCCTATATCCTCCTTCCTGATGCTGCCTCCTTCATCCTTTTCTCTCACTTTTCTTTGTTTTATACATGTGGAAGAGATATTCCTCCAAAAGAGGGAGCTGCAGAGGACATGAGCTTTTTGGCATGGGTCTTCCTATCCCCTCAACTAGCATCCTTGTTTATAGAATACCCATAATAAATATTTATTAAATTGTACTGAATTCCTGAAACCTAAATATACTATCTATAGAATTTACCTTATCTGCCACTTTAGTAACCCTTTGAAAAGAAAAAAAAAGGAAATGAGGTTAGCTTTGAATTACTTGTTTTTGATAAACCTTTACTGACTCATAGTAATCACTACTTCCTTTTCTGAGTGCTCACAAATCAACCCTTTAATCACAGGTTCTAGAACATTGCCAGGAATTGAAGTCAAGGTCAAAAGCCATAATATTATCTTGGGCTTTGCCTATCAAACTCTTCCTGTTCTGTGTTTTCCTATATGAAGCTGAAAAGTCTATCAACTTCAGTGGCCACAATGAAAGAACTCAAGAGGTTTTTCTGCTGAAATTCCAATAATGTTTCTCCCCATCATTTAACAAATGAAGTCCTAACTTTGCAGATGGTTTTCAAGGCTTCCCATAATCTGGCCCCATATTTTCATTCAAACTTATTCTTTGTATGAGTTCTACTCTTAATAAGTAGATCTGCTCAGCAGAATCTGATCTTAATATATTCACTAAGGTTGCCATGACTATTTTGCCTGTTCTCATCCTTTCAAGTCCAATCTTCCTCTGTTAAGTTTTTCCCTCTGACTTATTCCAGTCTAGAGTGAATATTTCCTTCTATCATATTTGAAAATCATTACAGAATAATGGAAAGTCCCCTGGATTTGCAATCAAGAAATCATGGGTTTAAATCTCATCTCTAACACTTATGTAAGCTGTGATTGTGGGCAAGTCACTTCACTTCCCTATTTACTCATCTGTGAAACGGGGGTGATAATAATATCAACTTTTCAGAGTTGTGGTAAGAGAATTCTCTTTTGCCCTTCCTCAACTCTGTCTCCGTGTCTCTTTCTTTCTCCCTAGTTACTTTATATAAATTTATAAATTTTGTACTGATTTACAATACCCATATACACACTCCCCCCATATATGCAAAGTCTTAGTGTAATTGTAAGCTATCAAAGCTTACTACTGCATTAAGATTTTAAGGAAAACCTGTATATGGGTTTTACAAACCTTTACAGAAATGTCAGTTTATGTGCTATTACTCAGTACGTAGCATAGTATAAGCAGGTAATAAAATATTCTGTATATCTCTTCATCCCTCTCTCCCTCCTTTCTTTTCCTTAAAGTCTTGGTAGGATTATAGATTTAGAGATGAATGAGACCTATGAAGGCACATAGCCCAACCTGTTCATTTTATAGATACAGAACCCGGCTTTGGAGTGGAGCAAGGTTAGGATATTCCAACGAGGTCACAGAGGTGAGTGGTACAGCCAGGATTGGAATCTAAGACCTCCAATGCTACAACTACTTCCTCATACTACAGAACTCACATAGTTATTATGAATAAACTCTTGTATTAATTTCTGTGTTTTACAGAATTGTGAGTTATCACTACAGTTAGTTTCATAGGACACAGGCAACAATACAAATTATGAGGTACAAATATTACTCTATTTGGAGGAAGAAGACCTGGATTCAAATCTTAGTCTCTGCCATGTAAGGACTGGATGACTGAGCAACTCACCTCACTTTTCAGTCTTTTTATCTTATAATATGGGGAAATAAGTTCTGCCCTACCTACCTCACTAGATCATTGGGAAGAACAAATGAGAACTCCTATAAGTGCTTTTTAAACTTTCAAAAGCTCTATTAGTATAGGCTATTTTTTAAGCATGATCATCTGAACACTCAATGTAGCTGGTCTTCTCTCCCTTAATAAGACTGGAAACTTTTAAAATGTATAGTTAGTACCTGGGATTTTTGTCCTGCTACTGGACTATCATGATTGTAGAAAAAAGAGTAAGGCTGATGACTACAATTCAGGCGCAATTTATCTCCAATTCACACAAATCAAGATATCACCCCATTTTTCATTTTTCAAAAAGGAAGAACCTACAATATATGCACATACATTTATGTATACACATTGTGTATCTTGTATTAAAGTATTTTGTATAATACTTAATCCAGGTACCTACTGTTTAGAGCAGGGGGCCTCAAACTATGGCCACGGGCCAGATGCTGCCGCTGAGGACGTTTATCCCCCTCACCCAGGGCTATTTAGTCTCTTTATTTAAAGGCCCACAAAACAAAGTTTTTGTTTTTACTATAGTCCGGCCCTCCAACAGTCTGAGAGACAGTGAACTGGCCCCCTATTTAAAAAGTTTGAGGACCCCTGGTTTAGAAGAACATAAATTATAAGAGATGGAACCTCAGATCATCCAGGTTAGGTATATTTTCTCATGAATTAATAATGCCTTGCATTGTGAATTGAGTCATTTTAACAAGCAATTATTAACTGTATGACCTCTTTCCTCTTCCTTTTGCCTCCAATTTATTTCATTCCCAGTTCACAATTCCTTTAGATGTTATGATTCACAGCTGTGGAGGCTCTCGGAGAATTGACCTGTCCCTTCACTTAGGCATGTACCTTTAACAATTCCTTGCCCTCAAGAAGCTTATATTTTCTCTTACATTTTCACATGTACAATAGAAAGAGTTCTTACAGTTGAAGGATACAGATGAATACTTATCTCAACAACTTGCCAGCTGAGAGATCTTAGGCAAATCATTTCATCTCACTAGATCTCAGCTATCATGACTGCAAAAGGAGGGCGATGAACTAAATGGATTCAGAGGAGACTTTCAGTTCTATGTAGCCATGAATGCTGATGGGCAGCTAGATGGCACAGTAGAGAGAATGGATTCTTAGGTGTCAAGTCAGGAAGACTGCTCTTCCAGAGTACAAATCCAGCCTCAGACACTTATTGGCTGTAAGACACCGAGCAAGTCACCTAACCCTGTTTAACAACTTCAGTTCTTCATCTGTAAAATGAGCTGAAGAAGGAAATAGCAACCTCTTCCAGTGTCTTTGCCAAGAAAACCCCAAATGGGGTCATGAAAAATCAGACCTAACTGCAACAACTGAATAACAACAGCACAAAGAATATTTATAATGGAATATAAAAACAAGCAGATGCTAAGTCAGGGAAGGGACTGTTAAGTATTTTTCTATAATACCTTAGTTATCTAAATATTTAAAATAAGTATTAAATTTATTTCCCTCATAAAAATCTCATGAAGTAGTTAGTATATAAAGATCCCTCTTCTACAGTCAATTAAAATGAAGCTCAAAAATAAATACGTGATTTGCCCACAGTTCTCTAACATGAAAGTATCACAGCTTCTGACTAAGTACAGTACCCTTTCCATCGTGCAATGTAGATTCTTGGATATATAAGAGTCAAGTGAGCTACATCCTATGGGATTCTAAATGATCCTTCCTTCTTTCCTTATCTCCTATTGCAGGCAAAAATAAAGCTGTGAGTGGAGAGAGAGAGATGGAAAAGAGGGAAGAAAGGAAGGAAGGAGGAAAGGAAAGAGGAAGGAAGGAAGGAAAGGAGGGAGGGGAGAGGGGAGAGAGAGAGAGAGAGAGAGAGAGAGAGAGAGAGAGAGAGAGAGAGAGAGAGAGAGAGAGAAAATGAATATGAAGGAGAACAGCTGGAAATACTGTTACTAGAACTGCACCTATTTTGTGGTTAACCAGAAGACTTCAGTTTTCTAGGGCTGTTAATCTGGTTCCTTTCACCAGCTCCAAATTCATATTTAGGATATAATGGGGGGGGGGGGGGAGCGGAGAGAGGAGGAAAAAAAAAATAAGCAATGCTGCATGTTTTGTGTTAAGTCAGATTATGTCTAGGTTGCTTGGAGACCGCTTGCCACGTGGCAAGACCAGACATAAGTGGATGATGTCGGGGAGGCCTCCTTGCAATGTAAGTACATTACACTTGTAAATATCACTTCACTTGCTATCTTGGGGAGGGGGAGGGAAGGAAGGAAGGGAGAAAAAATTTGGAACTAAAAATCGTACAAAAATGAATGTTGGAAACTATCTTTACATGTAATTGGAAAAAATAAAATATTATTAAAGGAGAGAAAAAGTTAAACATTTGAAAAATTACAAAAATATTGAACACTCCTCTAAATATAATGGAATTTTATTTCTATTTGATCCAGGCTATCAGAGAGTAACTTCTTAATGAAAGCTTGAATATAATACAATGGAACATTAAATCAAAAGAAGTAAAAGGGAAGGGAAAATTAAAGCTTTTTATTTTTCAAAATATATTCATAGATAATTCTACAACATTAGCCCTTGTAAAACTTTGTGTTCCAGTTTTTCCCCCCTCTTCTCCCACTCCCTCCCTTGGATGACAAACAGTCTTATATATGTTAAACATGGTAGAAGTATGTGTTAAATCCAATGTATGCATACATATTTATACAAGTATCTTGCTGTACAAGAAAAATCAAATCAAACCAGAAAAGAAAATGATGAAGAAAATAAAATGCAAGCAAATAACAACAGAAAGAGTGAGAATGCTGTTGTGAACAACATTCAGTTTCCACAGTCCTCTCTCTGGGTATAAATGGCTCTTTTGATCATTAGACCATTGGAACTGGTCTGAATCATCTTACTGTTGAAGAGAACTACTTACTCACAATTGATTATCATATAATCTTGCTGTTGTTATGTACAAAGATCTCCTGGTTCTACTATTTTATTTAATGTAAGTCTTTCCAGGCCTCTCTGAAATAATCCTGCTGATCATTTCTTATAGAACAATAATATTCCACAGTATTCATATACCATAACTTATTCAACCATTCTCCAACTGATAGACATTCACTAAAATTTCCAGCTTCTTGGCACTACAAAGAGGGCTGCCACAAACATTTTTGCACATGTGGGTCCCTTTCCCTCATTTAAGATCTCTTTGAGATATAAGCCCAGTGGAAACACTGCTGGGTTAAAGGGTATGGATAGTTTTAAAGCCCTTTGGGCATAGTTCTAAATTGCTCTCCAGAATGGTTGGATCCGTTCACAATTCTACCAACAATGTATTGGTGTCCCAGTTTTCCCATATCCCCTCCAAAAGGGAAGGGAAAATTAAACCATTGAAGTATTTCAAAAGAAGAGGCATCTTAGTTTTAGACCCACTTAATACAATGCCCATTTATCCATTTTTATGAATTGCTTAGATTCAAAGATCTCTTTTCTGTCTCCAGTGACAGCAGCATGCCTTCTCTTTCTTTAAAATGTACTAAGAGTTCTAGGGAACTTAAATGAGTAGCCCAACACTAATTAATGAATCAGTCTACTCTGGGTATGACTTTTCTGGGAATAGTGTACTAGTACACAATATTAGCCCTTATGAAACTGATAGCTTGAGGAGAAAAGGAAACTGAAAAAGAACTTCTCATGCCTGACTGCCCCCAACTCTAAGGACTGACACAATATCTCTTATAAGAAAAATAATTTTCTATTCTACTGGAAAAGACTCTAAAAAGAGACAACTTTATAGGACCCTAAAATCAAAAGATCTGTCATTTTAATGGATTCTTCTCTCCATTGGTCTAGATCACAAACCCCAGGAGGCCTTAGCAAATAATTTTCATGAATTTCCAGGACCATGAAAGCCAATTCTTTGAGGGTGAACCTCTCTGATCTAACCTAAGTTGATCCCTTAATAATAATCAGTCTTCTCCAGGCCCTAATTCAAAGCTTTTTCTGCTTACCAATCAACCATAGATGAAATTTCTTTTTTTTTTTAATTTCTTTCCTAAACCATTTTTTTTATTTTTCCCAGTTACATGTAAAACAACAGTTTTTGGGTTATGCATGTACATTCATTTTTTACATATTTCCATATGAATCATATTGGGAGAGAAAAATCAGAACTAAAAGAGAAAACCATAAGAAAATAAAAACAGAAGAAGAAGAAATGTGAACATAGCATATGTTGATTTACACTAAGTCTCCACAGTTTTCTCTCTGGATAAATGGCATTTTTGCATCCAAAGTTTACTGGGATTGCCTTTGATTACTGAACTGCTGAGAACCAAATCTATCATAGTTGATCACTGCATAGCTTTGTTATGGCCATGTATAATGTTTTCTTAGTTCTGCTTGTTACACTGAGCATTAGTTCATGCAAATCTTTCTAAACCTTTCTAAAATCAGTTTGTTCATCATTTTTTTATACAACAATTATATTCCATTACTTTTCTATACCATAGCTTATTCAGACATCCCTCAACTGACAGGCATCATCTACCCATTTTCCAATTCTTTGCCACCACAAAAAGAGCAAACACAGATGAAATTAAAACAACAATTAAAATAACCACGACAACAAGAGAAACAATGATCTCCTACTAACCTTCAAAATACAAAGCATTAAAAATGATCAAAATCAAAATCATCTACCAGAAGAAAGCTGTGGGGATAGGAAGAGATATACATTACATGCATTATCCAATTTGATCTAAGAGTTGACATCTAAAAGATGCCTTTCATGAGTCTTCATAAGATGCTTATTTCTTACAGAACAATCATATTCCATAACATTCATATACCATAACTTATTCAACCATTCTCCAAATGATGGGCATCCACTCAATTTTTAGTTTCTTGCTACTACAAAAAGGGCTGTCACAAACATTTTTGCACACGTGGGTCCCAACATTCTCATTTAATCTTTCTTTTAGTTACCTATTCAACATTTGCAAACAGCAAACGCAAAAGAACAAGAGTATGACTGTACAAGGACCATTTGAATCTAAATTTTACCAAACATAAAACTGATAAGTTTGAAAAATAATAATTGTTTTAAAGTTTGTGAAATGAATTACTTACATTATTTTATTTGAGCCTCATAATAACCCTGTAAGGCAAGTGTTGTTAGTATCTTCATTTCTGTCCAAAAGATGACACATAATTAAAAAGTGCTTAATGCAGGATTTGAATTCAGATATCCTTGATTCCACTTTCAGCCCCTCCCCTCCTCTCTTTGTACCTTTTAAAACTCAACATTAGATGAGATTTCCATTCCCCTCAAGTAAAATGGGTTTCCTGACACTTCAATCAATTGTCTTCAGAAGCACCTCAGAGACTTTTTGAAAAAGTCCCTAAAAAGGCTTGATTGCTTACACCTTTTGGAGAGATGGCAGTGAGAAATGGTCTGGTCCCATAATTTCATCAGTGATAAAGGAAGCCTCCACACCAATGTAGGTTCCAAATTATCTCTTACTTATGTTTCAGAGCTGTCAAGGATACAGAGAGAGGTGAGAGCTAAAACACTCAGAATTTCTCAGTAGAGGTCAAAGGTAGGGCTTGAACCCAGGTCATTCAGAATCCATTGTCATTCCTTTATTCCCTATGCTATAGTTGGCATATAACTAGGTAGAAAATATATCTATTCTTGTGGTACACTGAAATCTTTCCCAGAGGGGCCTAAATGCTGAATGTTGGCACTGGCTTCATTGTTATGTGACACTATTTGGGATAACTACTTGCTGACATCAGAGTCAGCTCAAAATGCGACAAGCTCTAGGCACAGTGCCTCTGTGTATGAATTACTGCTGTACACCATGGTGTTTAAGTGGTCTGTGGCAGATAGTGAGCAAAAGAGAGCCAGAGGTTGTCTTTACATTATTTACATATTTTACATTTCTCTGTTACCTCTGTTTCATATGCTCTCTGTCTTTCCCTTTTATATCACTCTACTGTTGTTATTAGAATGATTCACATTTCTGTCTAATAAATGAGAAAGCACTTATTTATCACTTACTATGCATTCATATTCTCTCTCTTTCTCTCTCTCTCACTCACTCCCATATAAATACATAGGTCTATCTGGAGGAAGAATCCTTATCCACAAAGAGGTTATAGAGAAGCAATAACCAAAAAAAAATGTGCATGTGTATACAAACACACACACACACACACATACTTGATGGCCTGAGCTATGGGGATAGTGAGTGTAGCAAAATAGATGGTGTACACACACTTCCTAGGAGTAAGGGCAGAGCGTCTATTCTTCCATGAATTTAGGACTTCAGATATTTTTTAAACTTTTCTAGTAAGTCAGTCAAAGAGTATATATAAGAAGCATGTATTAAGTGCCTGCTATGTACCAAGCACTATGGTAAGTGCTGGAGATAAGAAAAGAAAAAGCAAAAGCCAACATCTGCCTTTGAGATGTTCACAATTTAACCTAATAGGGGAGATGGTCTGCAAATAGCTATATACAAATAATTACATAAAGTAGGAAGGGGAGGTAATCATCAAAGGGGAAGGCACTAAAGAAAGAGGCTTTGAGGAAGGTTTCCTCAAGAAGGTTGAAATTTAGGCTTAACTTGAAGGAAGCCAGGAAATAAGGAGGGAGAAAGGCAAGAGGACCAGTCAGAAAAAATTTCCAGAACTGGAAAATGGAGTGTCTGTTTGAAGAACAGCCTGGAGGTAAATAATGAAGGAGATTAGGATTACAGGAGTAGACAGGATGTAAATAGAGTGAAAAATTACTGGAAAAATGGAAGGAAGCATGGGATGAAATAAGCATTTATACAGCACCTATTATGTGCCAGATACTTTGCTAACTTCAAGAAAGAGACTTGCTGAAGCCATTATACCTACCTATGATATAGGTGTCAGTAGTCTTCTGCAGAGAAACTAGAATCAGATTATTGAAATGCAATGGGGAGATATTCAGCAAATAAAAATTCAATTAAATGCAGATATATATTACATCAAGACTAAGTCAATATGCAACCCACAGGGATCCTAATTAATGATTTAATGACTTTTTCTATTTGAATTTGACATCATTGAGTCTTTTATATTCTATTCCATTCCTCTCCAGCCTCCCTCCCAGAGGTAGCCAGTGACACAATGAACAAAGCACTGAGTCTGGAATTAAGAGACCAGTTAAAAACTGGTCTTAGAAATTTAGTAGCTATTGATTTCAAACAAATCACTTAATCTGTTTGTCTCAGTTTTTTCATCTATAAAATGAAGCTCATATTAGCACCTACTTCCCTGATTAGGATCAAATAAGATATCTGTATTTAGTACAGTGTCTGGCACATAGTAGGTATTTAGTAAATGTTTCTCTCCCCCATTCACTTCTTTGCAATCTCCATGCTTTTATTCATGTTCTTCTTCAGGCTTGGAATGGCCTGTGTCTATATTTAAATCTATTTAATCTATTTAAATCAATGTTTTCCTTTAGACAGGTGCCCCCTCTTTGATGACAGCCCAGCCCACAAAAGCCACTAATTGCCGAGGAAACATCTCTTCCTCTTCAAAATTAGTTGTAAAAAAAATTCAATACAATAAATATTAATTAATTGGGTCTACTTTCTGCAAGATCTTGCATAAGAATGCACAAAATGCTTTGCGCAGGAACTTCTGTCCAGTCATTTATGGAATCTCCAGTGGGAAGTTGTGTGAGAAAAAAAAATTTTTTCACTACATCTCAGGAAAAAGCTATGAATAAGCAAGGGCCACTCTTATCCCCTCCCAGCAACTGAGATACCGGTCACCCATGAACAATGCAGGCATTAAACATTTACAGAGCACTTGGTGTTTTAAAGCATTTTATAAACATCATTTAGTTAATACAAACAGCTGCTTTCTGAAGGAGGTCAGTATCATTCTCCCCATTTTACAGATGAGGGAACAGGAACAAAAAAGGCTGAATGAAAGGTGAAGGCCATGTGGCATCTTTCCAATAACCAAGTTGTTGAAATCAGAGGTGGAGCAGTGACTCCGGATCACAGGCCCTGCCACCATATGAGAGGCAAAAGTCATTTTGGCTTGTGAGCATGTAAAGAAAGCAACATTATTGAGGAAGAATAACATTTCTCACATCAGTTCTTTTAGAAAATTGAGGAATCTCTTCTTGCCTATTCTTTTATAAGCCCAAGAAAGTGATTCACTAGCCTGATGTAACCGAGATCGTTTTTTTAATAAGAATGCAGGAAAAATGACTAGCTAGTCCTCAGTACATGAGGACACTAGGGAGTTTATTCTATGAATTGGAAAATATAAGAAAGCTGATAGGATGCTTGAAGAGTAGTTTTCAGAGCCTAAGATACTACTCAGGTGGCTGAACAGTCGTTTTATCAATATCAGCTGTTGGAAAAATAGCACACAATTTATTTTTTAAAGTCAAAAATCACCATCATCAGTCATAAAAGGGAAAAAAGAGAGAAACGTGACTAGACATGCACCAGATATCTGAGTACTTCTCAGGGTTTATTAAGGTCTTGGCCAGACTTTGCCTCAGTTTCCCACACTAAATTGTTAATTGTCTGCACTGGAACCATAATAGGACTGTGGGCCAAGTTGAAGCCCAACTCAAATGATCTGTGAAACACAATATATGTTGGAGGGAGAGAAAGAGATCAGCATCCAAACTGTTTCATTGTGTTTATGGACACAGACTGGGTCAGGGTAACTTGATTACCCCCATCTTCTCAGGAACCCCAAGGATCAAAAACGGCCAAATTCTGCCACCTTGTTATAAAATAAAGTACCGCATCAAAAGAGAAGTACTAGATAATTTAAATGGGAAGGGTTAGCACTTTTTTAAGGGAGAAGGGAAAGCTGGTACTAAGAAGTATTTAATGATTTAACAGAGTAGGGATAAGATCTAGATCTGCAAACAAGTCAACACAGTCAACAAATAACACAAAAAGGATCAAAATACAGTATTTTTCACAGGGGAGGCTAATATTTCTCACAGTGAAGTTACTTCACTGTGGGTTGCCTAATTCAATCAATATAACCTTAGTTATAGCCCTACTCCAGAGGGCTCATGAGGCAAGAAGGGAAAATGATGCCATACTAATATGGATAAAAATGGGGGAATCACAGAGGAAATTCAAATATGACCTCAGACACATACTTGCTGTGTGATCCTGGATAAGTGCCTTATCTTTTTTTATAGATCAAGAAACTGAAGCAGAGAAGTTAAATAAGATAATATATAGGACTTCCTTTTTATTCATGAGCCCATTACTCATCAAATTGACATCAAAAGCGAGCTTTCTCAATTCCCAGTCTAATGCATTCTTTTAGAAATGGATTTGTTGAGTACAAATATTTTAAAAGCTCTTTGCAAATCCCGAAGCATTACACAAATTATTAATTATTATCAAGTAAATCAAGAGGCAGCTGGGTGGCTTAGGGATAAAGACAGGTCTGGAGTCAGGATGCCCTGAATTCAAATCTAGTCTCAGACACATAGTAGCTGTGTGACCCTGGGCCAATTAACTTAATCTCTAGTTGCCTTAACTCACTGGAGAAGTAAATGGCAAAGCATGACAGTATCTTAGCCAAGAAAGCCCCATGGACAGTACTGTCCACAAGGACATGACTAAATGAATGAATAACAACAAACCATAGAAGTGTCTCAAAGACAAAATAAAACTCAATTCTAAGAGAAAGACTAGGAATCAAGAAAGCTGGATTATGATATCAGCTGCCTGGTTAATCGGTAAATCTATTTTGTTTGTTTTGTTTTTAATGGAATTTTATTTTTCAAAATACATGAAAATATAGTTTTCTTTTTTCTTTTTTTTAGTTATTGATTAACAAAATTTACTCTTCTTAACTGAAGAGCCTTTTTTAAAATAGATTTTTATTTACAAAACATATGCATGGGTAATTTTTCAACAATGACCCTTGCAAAACTTTCTGTTCCAAATTTTTCCCTCCTTCCTCCCCTAGATGACAGTCCAATACATGTTAAATATGTTAAATCCAATATATGTATACATATTTATACAGTTATCTTGATGCACAAGAAAAATTGGATCTAGAGAAAAAAAAAAAAAAAAAAACCTGAGAAGGAAAACAAAAATGCAAGCAAACAATAACAGAATGAGTGGAAATGCTACATTGTGGTTTACACTCAGTTCCCACAGTCCTCTCTCTGGGTGTAGATAGCTCTCTTCATCACTGAACAACTGGAATTGGCTTGAATCATCTCATTGTTGAAGAGAGTCACGTCCATCAGAATTGATAGTCCTATAGTCTTGTTGTTGCTGTGTATAATGATCTCCAGGTTCTGCTCATTTCACTTAGCATCAGTTCCTGTAAGTCTCCCCAGGATGTTCTGAAATCATCCTGTTGGTCATTTCTTACAGAACAATAATATTCCATAACATTCATATATCATAACTTATTCAGCCATTTTCCAATTGATGGGCATCCACTCAGTTTCCAGTTTCTGGCCACTACAAAAAGGGCTGCCACAAACATTTCTGCACATATGGGTCCCTTTCCCGCCTTTAAAATCTCTTGGGGGATATAAGCCCAGTAGAAACACTGCTGAATCAAAAGGTATGCACAGTTTGATAACTTTTTGAACAGAGTTCCAAATTGCTCTCCAGAAGGGTTGGATCTATTCACAACTCCACCAACAATGTATCAGTGTCCCAGTTTTCCCACATCCCCTTCAACAATTGTCATTAGAAAAGATAGTTTTCAACATTCACCTTTACAAAACTTTGTGTTCCAAATTTTTCTCCCTCTCCTCCCCCTTCTGCCCAATTTGATATAGGTTAGATGTGTTCAATTCTTTTAAACATACTTCCATATTTGTCATGCTGAACAACAACAACAAAAAAGATCAAAAGTAAAACAAACAAACAAAAAAAACCCACCACCACCACAACAACAAAAAGGGAAAATAAATACTATGCTTTGATGCACATTCAAGTCTTCATTGTTTTCTTTCTGTATATGGATGACACTTTACCATCACAAGTCTATTGAAACAGGCAGGTCTTTTATAAATGTTGTCAGGGTCTCAATTTCCTCATCTGAAATTCAAGGATTGTCTCCTCATTTATGATTCTAATTGTATCCATGATGACACAAGTTTGGTGTCTTCTAGTTTCTGGATTCAGTTGTAGAAAGTTAGTTGACCAAAACCAGGAGAGAAAGCTCATATATCTGAATCCTTGGAAAAAAGGGTGAGCTGAGGTCAGCTCTAGTACACTGCCTCTGCCAATTAGTGGAGGGCACTCTGAAAGTCAGATTACACTGTACGTAATACACTTGGCAAAAGCTGGAAGAGAAGGGAAGCTTGGCCTCTATCAAACCACACCAAAAAAAAAAACAAAACAAAACAAAAAAAACCCACTGGAATTCTTTTCCTTATCTCAGTTTTTTATTTCAATTCAAATCAACTAGCATTTATTAAATGTCTATTAAGTGCTATGTACTGAGGAAACAAGGAAAAAAATAATTTAGGGGCAGCTAGATGGTGCAGTGGACAGAGTGCCAGACCTGAAGTCAGGAGAATTTGAGTTCAAATCTATTCTCAGGCACTTAACACTTCCTAGCTGTGTGACCTTGGGCAAGTTACTTAATCCTGATTGCCTCAAGGGGAAAAAAAACAATTTAACAAAAACAGTTTCTGCTGTCAAAAATATTACATTTTACTTTGGGGAAACAATATGAACACAGACAGTTAAATCTAAAAAAATCAAAATCTAATTTAAAAAATATTAATTAAATAAGTACAAAGTTAATAGGGGAAAGGAGCAGGGAAAAGCAAGGAGAAGTACTAACCACAAGTAGAATCAAGAAAGTTTTATGGAGAATGTAGTACTTGATTTGAGCCTTGAAGGTAGCTAAAAATTATAAGATTTTGAGAAATTTTTCAGATGTTGAAAAAGAATTACAATATTTCTTGTTTTTATATTAGTGTTTGTCAATATAGTTCTCTTCTCCACAGAGTAATTCCATTTCCCCAATATATTTCTCTTCTTGCCTCTTTCAGACAGCTATCCTTTCACAGCAAAGACTGATTTTTTAAAAACTGTCAGCAAGAATAATTGACACATCAACCAACTATTTTGTACAGCAAAATACAAAAAACCACTCAAACTCTTTTCTATCTGCAAAAAGGGAAGGATATTCATTCCTTTATCTCATTATTGGGTCTAATCTTGGGCATAATAATTTGATTTTAGTTGTTTTTCCTATTCCCTCCCTTTATATTGTTGCATATATTGCATATTTTGTTTTCCCAATTCTGTTGACCAATCTGTATCAATTTGCACAAGTCTTCTAATGTTTCTCTATATTTATGTAGTTTCTTAAAGCACATTTTCATTACATTCATGTGCTATCAATTTGTTTAGTTATCCCCCAAACTTTGGGCAACTGTTTCTACCTTCAGTTCTTTCCGATTACAAAAAGTGTGGTTCCCTCCAAGAGTTCTTCCCACATATACTATATAAATTTCATAGCTACACAGTTGTTTCTTATTATCTTTCTCCCCAACCAAAATTTGAATACAAGATTCCTATTATGTGTCTTTCTAGGTATCTTCTATAGGATAGGTGGTATAGTGGACAGGGTGTCAGGCTTGAATTCAGGAAGACCTGAATTCAAATCTAACCTTAAATTGGTAGCTATGTGACCCTGGCCAGGTCACTTCATTTCTGCTTACCTCAGTTACCTCATCTATAAAAATAAGCTGGAGAAAGAAATGACAAATCACTCCACTAGCTTTGCCAAGAAAACTTCAAATGGGATCATGAAGAGTTAGACTGAACAACAACAAAATGGATCCTCCACACTTGGCACAGACCTGACTGAGCAAGTGCCTGGTGACGCACTGTACCAAAAAAAATGTTTATAATGTATTATGTAAAACTTTTCTTTTCTTTTGGTCACTGACCTCCTTAGGGCAATATGACTTAGTAGTAGGCTCTCTGGGTCAAAGGCTATGGACATTTTAGTCATTTTCTTTGAATAATTCAAAACTGTTTTCAATGACAGTTGCACCAATTCACAGATCCACCAATAGTGTATTGGCATGCTAATGTTTCCATAATCTCTACAACATGAACCATGGCCAAAAACCTTGGCCAAAGAACTGCTTTGAGTCTCTTTTCTTTCAATATAGGATGACCCAAAAGTCTCAGTGTCATGTTAAATTTTAGCTTTAGTCACCCTATATTTGTGGTTTGGTGCAAGATTTTATGTTATTGTTAATAGTTTGCGAATCTTTTGAGGACTGGTTCTTCATAATCTTTGACTACTGTATATGCACACAACTGTATACAACAACCACCACCTTTGCCATAGGAAGTTCTCAGAGAGAAACTCCATCAAACCAAGGCAAGGTGGCAGCTTTTCTGCAATTCCTAGACTTAGTGCATGATAACAGAGCCATTACATGTCAGATGCATATAATCTGAATCCGGGTCTTCCTGGTTTTCTAGAGCCAACTCCTTTATCCCTTATATCATGCCAATTCTCTGTGTGACAATATCTTATAAAATAATAAATTGCATTCGGACAAAAATTACTCCATTACCTCATCACCAATAATCTTAAACGCTCAGACAATCAAAGAGTTTTTCTACTTCCTGCCTGTCTAGGGAGTGTAGTCTTGCTGTCTGTGCTCCAGGCACTGTCCTATGGGGTCCATATCCAATGTATGATGAAAGGTGTGGAGAGTATGTGAAATTCATATCTGAATAGCAAAGAAAACGGTGTCAAATACAAAGAGTCACACTGACACCCATAGGTGACAGGGCTACACTTTCTCTCTCTCTCCCTCTCCTTTTTCTCCCTTTCCCTCTCCCTCTCCCTCTCCCTCTCTCACTCATATCATGTAGCTAACTTTCAACTTCAGGTTTTAGTTCTATTAAAATGCATTGAAATACACCCGAAGACACTGTAGAATACTATTGCATTGGAATACTTTCTTGTTAAATCTAAGTAATAAAATCTAAGGGAAAACAAAAATTGCAAATTAGCAGAAAGATGGGGGCATATTGGTGCACAAAGAACTCTGGAAAATGAGGTTGCCATGCTCACTGAAATCATATACTTTAAAGGAGCAACCTCAAAGTGTACACCAGGGAGTCCTATCGGTTATCTGGGACTCTTTCAAGGTGCTACGAAGTTAAAAATTCTTTCATGATAAATACTAAGATATAATTTGCCTATTAAAATACTTTTCTGAGCATAAGACTGAGTTCTCTTTACATATTTCAATTAAATCAATATATCTTGATAGAATGAAGGTAGAAACTTATAAGAATATAGTTAGTTATTTTCCATTAAATTAGACATTAAAGAGATTTGTAAAAATACATGAAACAATACCATTTATCTTATTTTTTTTTTGAAAATAGCTATTTTTCTTAAAATATATTAACATGTAATGGGCTTATTTTTCAATGAATTAATATTTTTTAATTTTATCATTTCTAATTTCTAATATGATAAATATCATTAAATACTGCCCCCATGAGCAAAAAGCTCTTTGAGGTTCTTGATCAATTTTTTAAGAGTAAGGAAAGATTTTAAGAAGCGATGCTCTAAGAAGACTAGCATATTCCATAGCAATTTACAGAGAGTAGGCACTTAATAAATGCTAGTTAATGCCTCATCTGGAATATGGAAACAAAGATACTATCTTGTAATGACCGCGTATTTAAAATCAGCCGGAATCAGGAATTCAGGTTAAGGGGAAAATCTTCAATCTTTATTGAAGTGAAGAGGTGAATAAGGATTGCGATAGCAATATGGGCAAGAAAGATTGCGATGGCAATATGGGCAGCTGCGACAGGAAGCCAGCTAACAGAGGGAGATCTGAGCTGAAAAACCGTCGAAATGGCAAAAGCAAGCAGTCTCTCCTTCCCCTTCCTTTTCCACTCCCCTGCCTCCACCCACCAAAATCATCATTTCCTATACAACACATCAGGACTTGCACAAAGAGTGGGCGGGGGCCATTCTTTCTCCAAGCATATATATTAATAGAGTATGGTCCAATTACTATTTAGCCTCATGTGCTTAGGCCGTCAGTGTATCAACTCAAGCCTTAGCCCATTACACTGTCTTTCCCTGCTGACCTAATGGGAAGGTCAAAGAAGGTGAAATATGTTATTAAAGAGCTTTGAAAATTAAACATAAACAGGAAATAGCAGGAGAATGATGCTCAGCAATCATGTCCAGCAATTACAACGGATCTTAGTCTTAGAACACAAAATGGCTGTTCAGTACAGGTCCAGAATGTTTGTGTTATTATTACACTCTGTACAAATACCTGTATTAATATGCAAAATAAACAAAGCTTGGGAAACCACCACTACCACTATAGATGGAAGTCTACTTATGATTTAGTTAATAAATTCGAGTGAGTTTATCTAGGTCATAGAGGCAAGGGGACTTGTCTAGGATCATTCAGCAAGTTAGAAGCAGAATTTGGACCTTATGTTACTCTGCCTCTCCCTTGTATTGACATGTGATTAAATACTATAAAGAAAGATAAAACTGATGTGAAATTTTAAGTCCCTGAAGAAAAGGATGACTATCAGGGAACCATCAGAGTGTCACAAGCTTCCAATGCAAAAATTTCAATCAAGTTGCCAGATGATGCAACAAATGGGAATCCTTAATTATGAGGTGACTAGAGGTATTAAGGATTATTACTAAAACAATCATATAATCAGTGTTCTTGGAAGCAGGAGAAACATAATATGATACTATAATCCTATGCTCTGTATTACAGGATTTGTGTCTGTCTTTATCTTTCCTATTAGTCTATAAATTCCTAAAACTTCTATCCTAAATAAGACTTTGGGCAGGTCAGTTACCACTGTAGGCCTTCTTTCATGTAAGGAAAACAGACTAGATAACATTTAATTTCTTTCTAACTCTAAATTGTGTCTAACTCGCTGATCCTCTAATTCTAGTGCTGAGCCTAATGTTGAGATCCTATCTTAAGAGGATTAAAAACATACTAGATTTTAAAAGGTCAGAAAGCTTCATGGTCCTGCTCATTTGTGAGCTAAGTTACAGGGATACTGGGGCTTATAAACTGTTGTAGATTAAAAAGTTAATAAATTTCTTAAGGCAAGATGAGAGAGAATCATGTTAGACAGTTACACAAATCCAATCATACAATTTGTAACCACAAGTTTTCCAGCCTAAGTGGGGACCAGGAGGCTGATAAAGAGGGTGGGACAAAAGCATATGCATGCACATAGAACGGCGTTCTCTCTTTCTTTTCTTCTTTCCTTTCCTGTCCCTTGCTTGGATCCTCATATGAGTTAGAACCATACCTAGAACACAAATCACTCTGGCTCTCATAGATTAGCCAGCAATAGGTTTCAGGCAAAGCCCTGCTTGGTCATTGTTTGGGGCCCTAATTGGCTCAGAGTGAATGTAAAAAGGAATTGTTTTCATTTTGGCCAGAAACCCAGAGAATCTTTCCCTCCCAAATGGATTTTTTTTTTTTTTTGGACTAGTTTAAAGAGAACATTAGTTACCTCGCTTCTTACCTAGCTTTAATTACTGATTGGCCATTGAGTCAAACAGACCTGTTAAAGGCCTTAGCTTAAAAAGGCAAGGTCTCCCCTGGTATCCAGGGCCATCTGCAGTTGTCCTGATCTGTATCTCTCACTGGACTCAGATGTAAGTCTCCAGAGAACAAAATGAGTGACTTTGTATCTTCCCCACCCTCACCTCCCCCAATTCATTTGCATGTTATGGCATCACCTCCCAGATGTCATGGTCCTCTTCAAGAACGAAGAACAAACAACAATAGCACAAACAGAACCCAAAGGTTAGTTTGGCAGGAATGAAAGCTAATGCTGGAAGAGAATCTGAAAAGGAGACCCATTCGTGTGCATGAGCACATGAGTTTTGTGTAGGTGCTCACCATCGGGTGCCTGCTCACGCATGTGTTCATTAGGGTGACAGACTGGTGCCCTTCACTGACAGTTATGGTGTGTTGCTCTCTGCAGGAATCAAAAAAACTCCTTCAATTATTAAAAATAGCATTCATCATAAAAGCCAACCAGAGGCTTTTGCTGTTCTTGGTTATTGTTGCAAACTCTCTGGGCTCCTGTCTACTCTACTGGAGCCACCACAGCCCCCTTAGGAAACTAGTCCCTGTTGCCATGGCAGCTGGCTTTCCCCCACACTCTGAGCCATTACAAAAATAACCAGCTTTTATGTTTCATGACCAATCCCCCCAGCATTTCTCCCCCTCCACCCAGTTACTTTCTGTAAAAAGTATGTAGTATCAGAAATGGAAATACTAGTACTTTAATTACAGCACTGACAAAAATTAAATAATAATATAGGATTTTCTTGGGGGTAGTTATGGAGTGAGACAGAGAGAACTCCATTGCCCCTTCTTTTCCTCTCTCTCTTGCCAGGCTTGTGTTTTCACTAGTGTGAGGAACTCCCAGGGAAGCAATTCCCTTTGCTAAATACAAATGGGCACCTATCTTTCTATCTTAAAGACCAACTTCAAGCATTGAGAGATTAAGCTCCTTGTCCATGGTGACAAAGTCAGCAGAACTCAGAGGCAAAACTTGAAGGGAGGCCTTCCTGACTCCATGATTGACTAGCTCTTTATCCACTATGCCAAACTGACTCTCTACTCAAAAACAAGAGAAGGAAAACAAGAAGTTAATGTCAAGCTTTGAGCTACTTTCCTTCTCAAAAATCTCCAAAGGCTCTCCGTTGAAAAAAGCCTGAAATCTTCAGGTTATCATTTAACTTCTTCCACAAACTGTCTACAATTTCACTGTTCCCCCAGAATCCTACCAAACTGAAACATCCCACCATTTCTGGAACTTTTCCTAACTTTTCCTAGAACTATGCATTTGCACACACTGTCCTTTTTGTTTAGATTATTTGATTCTTCCTTCTCTTCCACTTAGTGAAACTGTGCCCATCCTTCAAAGCACTTTTATCCCAACTACTTCCAAAACTTAATTCCCTTCACATGAAAAGGTATTTCCACATCTTATATGTCTTTTCAAAAATTTATTTTCTGTTAATTCAAGTAACAAAACATGCATTTCCATAACAGTAGAATTTAAAAAAGATGATTACACATGAAAGCACAAATCTACCATGTATAACTTGTTATTCCTTCCAAATATACAAATAACAAAGTTATCAAGTAAATTTATTTTTTTCCCTTCCCTCCCAACCCTGCCTTAGAGATGGCTACCATTTATTCAAATATACCACACAAATAGGTATAAAAAGACAGATATTCAGACAGATATCTATATCTAAAGATATATGAAATTATGCTATAGATACTTCTAATTATCAATGCTTTTTCTGGATGCAGATAAGTATCTTTTTTCATTATGTCCTTTATTTTTAATTTGTATATTTGTAATAGTCAAAATGATTCATAGCACATTCTATCCTATTTCTGGAAAAATCAATATAATGGAAAGAACACTGGCTTAGGAGTAAAGGGACCAGGGCTCACAATATATCTCTGTAAATATGTCTGCATGTGTGTGTGAGGCAGACAGACAGAGACACAGAGAGGGAGGGAAGGAGAAAAGGGCGGGAAGTAGAAAGATGGGAGGAGGGGAAGTCGACATTGGATTCCCTGTGACTCTGTTTCCTTATCTGGAAAATATGAGGTTTAATGCACAGGCCAGCGGAAATTCCTGTAATACTCTATTCTGTATTATTAAGGGATTATATCTCTGTTTTATCTCCCCATACTAAATTGTATGTTCCCTGAGATTGGAAAATCTAATTTACTTTTAAGTTTTTAGTGTAAGCAAAGTATTCTGCATACAGTAGAAACATAGTAAGTCTTTGAATATCTCAACTCATTTCCCATGAACCTCAGTTTCTTCATCTGTAAAGTGATATTAGACTAAAGATGTCCAAGATTGCTTCAATCACCAAATCCAAAATTCTAGTTTTGAGATTAAATAAAAAATCATTCAAATATGCTTGCAGCAAGCTGTTCCCCCAGCTTCCCCTACCTTGTTCTGGCCCTCAATTCCTAGCATAAGATTTCCAGACATGTATTTTGACTGATCTCAAGCCATGGTAAAGTGGAAAGAGCACAGACTTGGAATGACAACCTGTGGTTTGAATCCTGGCTCTGCCATTTATCTCTATGAACTTCAGTGATTCACTAGCTCACTCTCTCTCTCTGGGTCCTAACTTCTTGTGTAAAATGAAACAGTTAGATAAGGTGATCCCTAAGGCTACCTCCTGCTGCATATTTCATGATCCCATGATCCAATTAGTATTTTGTCGCTCTATTCTCAGCAATGCTCAGGGAGGAACGCATACTAACCAGAGACAGTTCTACCAACCCAAATGGAGAAGGTATGGTAGCAATGGGTTGAGTTACCAGAAGGGCTAACTTCATTTACTACAAAGTTGCTACTTTAATAACTAAAACTGAAGGACATTAATCACTCTACTTTTTAGGCCCAAATTACCATTTCAGAAAAAAATGCAACCCTAAAAAACCTTTTTACTCCACCGAAAGTGTACAACAATAAAGTAGATCAATCTATAAAACGCCATATATACAGACAGTTAAAAAACCCTCTTTTAAAAAACTTAAGTCTTCAGTAAGTAACTTGCAGAAGATGGTATAAACTTTTTTTTTTAAATGCCTTTATTGTTCCACTTAGTGAAACGGTTGAGATCAGGAGCAGGGATGGTATAGGAACACTGGAGAATAAGTTAGCTAGAAGCAACAGAAAGCTATAAGTGAATAATTCCAATTCTTATGATGGTATATTGATGCATCCATTTAACAAACATTTTCCTGTCTGAAATGGAGAGAATATGGTCTTGGGTGATGGTGGAAATTTTTAGAAAAGACAGAATCCTAAACTATAACTAGAACTTTGCTTAGCACAGTAATCTCCAGAACTAAAATAATACATTTCTACTAGTTAAATTTTTTTAAGGTGGACCTGAGTTCACTCAAAATACACACACACACACGTATGTATATGTATATATATGTAATATATATTTATATATAAATTATACATATATTGTTGTATTGATAAAATTACATAAAATGAGAAACTTTAAAGGATGATATGAAGATGAAATCATATTTTATCCTAGGGTTCCTAGAGTCTCTACAATTTAGTAAGAAGGTAATGACAGATATGCTGTGCTTATTATGCATTAGGCACCAAGAAAAGTATTTTAAAATTATTATTTGATCTTCAAAACAGTCCTGTAAGTTATGTGCTAGTATTATAAACCTCCACCTTTTTTTTTTTTAACATATGAAGAAACTGAGGCAAACTGTTAAGACTTTATCTTTGAAAAAGACTTGTCTAGGGGCCTAGTTTGTATGACTTGTCCAGGGGTCATACAAACTAGCCTTTGATCTCAAAGAGGTGACATCATGGAGGTGATGCAATGACATTCAAGTGAGTTGGATTTAAGTGAGGGAGGGCTGTGCAAGATCACCTACCTCATGTACCCCTCTAGAGCTGTCTGGGTCCAGTGGTCAGATATGCATCAAGACCACTGGAGATGGCCTGGATAAAATGGGAGACCTTGGCCTTTGTACACTAAAGATTGGGTACAAAGAAAAGCAAAGAGGGGAGAAGGTAAATATGGTGAGAAGAACAGTGAACAGAACAAATGAAAATACACAATTATAACATAATAATTATAACATAAAATATAAATGGGACAAATTTGCCCATAAAATGGAAGTAGATAGCAGATTAAAAATTTGAATTTAACAATATTTCTTTTAGGAACCATTACAAAAATGTAAGAGAGATTGATTTTTCTTGTGCAACAGAGCAAAGTAATAGTTATTAATTACTAGTAAATGGCTGAGACTGAATTTGAACTTGGGTAATTCAGACTCCAGGCTTGGCACAATATACACTGTGCCACCTATATTTATTCAGTATGTGGCAGCTAACTATATTTCCCATGGTTAAACAAGAACCATGTTTAACTGATAAGACTGTCAATGCCACTAGAAGAAAATCATGTAAAAAACTCCATCTTAGTGTCCCTATTCCATATCTTATTTTCTCTTTTTTAGTAAATGGTTAAGATGTATATATTAAAAAGCAATTCTGTAGTACTTACTTCAACTATAATATACTATTTCAGAACTGCAGGTTAGTTAGCTTAATTCCTTTTCCTACTTTAAAGATAAATTGAGTAGCCTACAATGTCCACTCACTTCATATTTTTCCTCTACAAAGAACTTAAGAGACTTGGGTACTCTCTGTTTTATATCCAAGGGAAGAACTTTCATTGCAAATAATAAGAGACAATTGATAAATGGTCAAAGGATATGAATAGAATTTTCAGATAAAGAAATTAAAGCTATCTACATGAAAAAAAATTCTCGAAATCACTACTGATTAGAGAAATGCAAAAATTAAAACAGCTCTAAGGTGTCAACTCACACCAACTAAGTTTGGTTAAGATGATAGGAAAATATAAATGTTGGAAGGAATATGGGAAAACTGGGACACTATACATTGCTGAGGAATTGTGAACTGATCCAGCCATTCTGGAGAGTAATTTGAAACTATGCCCAAACAGCTATCAAACTATGCATTCCCTTGGATCAACAGCATCTTTACTGGGTCTGTATACCAAAAAGATTATTAAAAAGTGAAAAAAGAACCTACATATGCAAAAATGTTTGTAGCAGCCCTTTTTGTAGTAGTAAGGAACTGGAAATTGAATGAATGCCCAGAAATTGGGGAATGGCTGAATAAGTTATGGTATATGAATGTAATAGAATATTATTGTTCTATAACAAATGATGAGCAGGAAGATTTCAGAAAATCTAGAGAGACTTACATGAATTGATGCCAAGTAAAATGAGCAGAACCAGGAGAACACTGCAACTTTTTCCCCCCTTTTGTTGTGATTTTTCTTTTAATGATTAATGTGGAAATATGTTTAAAATGATTGTACATGTATAACCTATAGCTAATTGCTTGCTGTCTTGGGGAGGGGGGAGATAAGAGGAGGGAAAAAAAAATTTACAACTCAAAATCTTACAAAAATGAATACTGAAAACTATCTTTACATGTAATTGGAAAAATAAAACACTACTGAGAAAAAAAAAAAGAAAATAATGGCTACCATAGTCAAATGACTATAATCTACCTAATGACACTGAGACAACTATGAAGAGCCTTACTTCCCAATAGCACTGGCCATCACCAAATTAAAATGTAATTGCAGCATTCCAAAAAGTAATTTGGAAGGATGCCTCCAAAACTATTAAACTATGAATATTCTTTGACCCAGTATTGAATCTATTCCGCAAAGAGATAATAAATGAAAGGGGGAAAAGAACCTTATACAAAAACATTTATTACAGGCGTTTTTGTAATAACAAAAGAAGTGGAAATGGAGGGTAGGCCTATAGACAAGGTAAAGCACATGAATATGAAGGAATATCGAGCTATATAAAAAGATGACAGAAATGCTTTCTGAGAAAACTAGAAAGATTTATATGAACTGATGAAAAATAAAGTAAACAGGCCCAGGAGAACAATTTATAAGATGATAACAGCTAATACAAACAACAAAAGTAAGACAAACAACTTTAAAATAGCTATGAACTCTGATCACCATAACGACCAAAGCTAATGATGAAACCACTGTTAACCTATCTTTTGAAAGAGAGGTAAAGGACTAAGAATGGAGAATGGTACATATGAATTGGAAAAAAGTGGAGAAGAACCAGAGAATAATTTATACAATAATACTATGAATACAAATAACTTTGAAAAGTGTACTACTATGATCAATACAAGGAGCAATCCCAATCCCAAAGAATGCATAATGAAATATGCTACTCAGCTACTCAACAACTTATGGAGTATAGAAGTGGGGGGAAAAGGGCAGGAGACCACATGGCTAAAGTGGGAATTTGTTTTGCTTGAGGATACACATTTGTAACAAATCTTGTTTTATTTGTTGTCACAAGAGAGGAGAGGGGAGAGGTAAGAAGAAGAGAATTTGTACCTAAAAATAAAATAAATGTAATGGCAACTTATGGCTGGGGTGGGGACCCTCTTGATATTGCTATTGGATAAACTTGAACTGGAATAAGCAGAAGAATTAAAAGGGACTTTGGTCTCCTGTCCTCTTAATCTGGCACTCCTTTCTGGCACTCAATTAACATTTAAAACAAACAAAACATCAGTTAGACCCTCATCCCTTTATAGTTACTAAAGGGCAAATTCCTTTGATTCTGCTGAAAGAAAATTCTGAAAACATAAGAGGCATAAACTGTTGCTTCCTAGCAGTAGGAGACAAGAGTGCGGTTTTGTAACACCTTAAAGTGAATGTGTTAAAGAAATCACATTTAACTGGCCAAGGAGCTAGCTTTCCAGTCCCTGTAGAACCTGCCAATGACCATGGGATTCTGGGCTCTTGGAAAGTGGGTATTAACACACCATGAACTCCAACTGCATAGCCAGCTCATTCATTTTCCTCCATGAAATCCATGGGCATTTCTGGGGAAGTTCTCTCTCCTTGGGACAAAACCAAGTGAGCTTGGGAAATGTCACAGGCTTCACTATAAGGTTAGAGCAAATAGAGAGTGTCAATAAATATATGAGAAGAGAGAGCAGGTTCCAAAACTTTAATTTACTTTTGGGTATTCATCAACTTCAAAATAAAAGAGATACAATCAGGCAATGTTGCTACTTTGTCTTCCTGAAAACAAGCTGAGTTATGAAGTTACAAACAAAAGGATAGAACCTATGGCAAGTCACAAGGGAAGTAGATTCTGTCAAAAGGAGGCATCTCATCAGTCACTTGAGTTACAAATGGCAGCAGGAAATATTTAAATGATTACAAGGTTTACTCATTCAGTCTTTAACTAATAAATCCCAAAGCAATGAGTATTTCCATCCTAAGATTAAAATGTTTAAAATAAAGAGGACCCAAGTCCTAGGGCTTGGAGATAAATCTAAATTTCCTTCCTCACTTTAGGGTCCCAACTGCTTTGGCTAAAGTTTTATGTACTTAGAGATAACAAATAACCAAAGCAGCTGCTTACTGGATTTATCTGCACTATCGACACTACCTGGATAAATGACAATAAGCCTGTGTCATTTTAGCTAGGCCTGAGGGGCAGAAAATATCACAGTTCTCTGAAGAGATGAATCTGGCTTTGTCACTCTCTCCTAGATCCTTCTCTGATAAAATAATCTTCCAGCACAGATAGGATCAATTTCCTGGGCTCTCATGGTTAGCACCAGCAGCATTTGTCTGAACCATATGGAGGGTGAAATAGCCAACTTTTAACAGGAAAAGCCTAGTATGAAAACAAGAGTCATATCTTTTTTCTCAGCCATCTACTAGGCCTTGTGAGGTTAAAAGTTCCATTGCATAACTGGGACAAGTGCAGCCAAAATAATTTAAACATTACAGGAAACCAAGGGAGGAGGGGGAAAAAAAGAAAGAAAGAAAATAGCTTAGTAACAGAGAAGTTTTCCAAGGCATTTGAATTTCAGTGTATTCTCTTAGTTAAAGAAGGGGGGGAGGGGGGAAAGCTGCACTTCTCACTTTTCCTTTCAAGGTCAAAAAATACCTATAGGCAACTTTGGAGATGAGAGTGAGGGGAATCCTCTGCTAAGTTCTGCCCCACCACTCAATTCTCAACTCTTACCTTAGCAGAAAAACACTCTGCTTAACTGCACATTTCAGAGAACTGGCAGAGATCTGCCAACCCTAATCTCCAAGATTGACACAAATACAGCCTGATGAAGATTTGAATACAGAAAGGCTGGAGGCTAACTTCTTAAATGTAAAATGGAAGATAACAAAACTATCCTAAAGTTTCTATCATATGAAAAACCCAAGTCAAGGATCTTGTCCTTTTTGCCTTCTAACATATGGGACACCAATTAGAGGCACATCACTTAAAAAAATTTTTAAAGGGGGAGAGGGGGGTTTTTCCAAGAATGCCTTTGATCTCATTTTATTATGTGCTAATAATTGATAAATTGATTATTAATTATCCAGAAAGGGAAAAAAAGGTTGGGCATTCTTTAAAACAATTGTAAATTAGGCATTCCCAACCAATTTATACAGGCTGATATGGCTCTACCACCAAAGGCTGGACTCCAATAACTCAGTCTAGCTTTTTATATCCAAATGGCAAAAAAACAAGAAACTTATTTTTAATATTAAAACAAAAGGATTAAGTTTTAATAAAAAAGAGTATAATGACCATGGTTGGGATCCAAAATCTCCTTGGGAATTAATCTATCCTAAGAGTTAGGCCATTATAGAAAGATCTTTATTTTCAGACTGTGAAGTCCTTACTCTAATAGTTTTTCATTATCATGATATTTATAATATCTAAAATTTATGTAACATACAGGTCTGGGATCCAAAATGGATGTTTGTGTGGGAATTTAAATGTTTTCAAAATGCTTTACATTATCTCTCCACATCTTTATGAGGTGACATTACAAGTATCACCTCCATGATACAGAGATAATGACACAAGGGCATAGAAAGATAAAATGATCTGGTGTTTATAAAAAGCATGAGAAGTCACATAAGAACCCAGGTCTCCAAATCCAAAATGTTATCTACTTAGTACAGCAACTTTCCTCTCACCCTAGGATTATTGCAGTTGGAAAGGACCTGTTAATAGATTCAATCAAGGCCACAAGAAAGAGAGCATGCCCAACTGCAAAGAATACACAAGATGGAAAGAACTAAGAACTTATCAGGGAACAAGAAGAATGCTTTTCATTTTGGAGGGAGGGCCTCTTAACATTCAGCTTCCAACACCTTCCCTGTTCATCTTTTTAAAATGGACATTTCCCCCCCTCTTCTTTCCAGGATAAGGCCTAGAGCTCAAAATTTCTAGGAAAAGGGTGAACAAGTATTTGGATTAACACCAAAGACAGGGATGGATCTGGGGAGGAAAAAAAGGAGAATAAACTTAAGGAAGAGGGAAAAGAAAGAGGGAAGGAAAGAAGGAAGGGGGGATGGAGGGAAGAAGGGAAAGAAGGAGGGAGGGAGGAGAGAAGAAGGAAAGTGGGAGGGAAAGAAGAAGGAAAGAAGGAAGGGAGGAAGAAGAAGGGAAGGGAGGAGGGAGGGAGGAAAGGAAAGATTGATTTTTAGGTCTCCTGAAAGTTAAAAAAAAGCACAATACATTACATTTTTAATCAATCCTCTTTTTATTACATCATTTTCCAGAGGCAATTTAAAGATCTAGCCTTGGAATCAGGAAGTCTCTGGGTTCAAGTTCTGATGCATAATGCTATGTGACTCTAGCAAATCCTTTTAACCTCTTGGTATTCCAAGGCTAGTACTCTACTAAGAATAGAAATTGTATTAGTTGATTTTTTGTGATAAGAAATGTCCTCCTTTCAAGTTCTCTATGCCAAAGAAACCATAGGACTATGATTTATCATAAACCCATTAGATTATAAGCTCCTTGAGTGTACAAACTACCTTCTGTCTCTTTTTGCATACCTAATGTATGATACTGTGCCTTGTATAGGAGGCACTAAATATACATTTACTGATTAATTGATTTACACAAAATCCTATTCATTACTGAATATTTTGCTACCCATCGAACTGTGATTGATTAAAGGAAAATGATTAAAGGATAAGGGAGAGAAAAGATATTCAGTCAAACTAAACCCCATATCAACCACCTCTAGCAACACTAACAATTTTCACATACAGAGTCATCACCTCTGCAGATGAAAGGGGATGCAGTCCCCTCAAACCCCTCAAACAAGTGGGATTAACTAACTTGCCCGGGATCACACAAGCTACTAAGTATTAAGTCTGAGGCTGTGTTTGAACTCAGGTCCTCCTGAATTCAGGGCTGGTGCACTATCCACTGTACCCTGGAGGTACATTTGTTAAAGTAATCTTCAAAACTTTTTATACCCTTTTGTCACTCTTTGAAAGATAGTCTACTACTAGTGCTTTCCACAGAGACACAACACTGGAGCACTAATTAAGGATTCTTAATCAAAATCATTCTGAAATTCAGAGGATTAAAGAGCAGAGAGATGCTCCATTCCAGGTGGTTAACCTTGTACCACAATCAAAAATTTTTATCAAGTCCCTATTGTGCTTGCATGAACACTGTTAGATGTGATGAAAGATACAAAGAATCTTATGTAATAATGATAAGAATAATAGCTAATATTTATAAAGCTTAAATTATGTGCCAAGCACTGTGCTAAGAGTTTTACAATTATTACTTTGTTTGGGCTTTATAATTATTATCAAACGATATACCTGGGAGGTAAGATGCTGTTGTTATTCTGATTTTACAGGAAAAAAAACAGGCAAAGGGATTAAATAATATGTTCGGGGCCACACATCTCTGAGGTTAAATTTGAAGTCAGCTCTATGCTATCTTCTATACCCTAACAGATCTTCTAATATAGTCTATTAAAGACAGAAAACACTATCTTACTTCCCCTCACACACCTGGTGATACTCCTCTGAACACCTTTGTCAGGTAGCAGGAAGCTCGCCTCAGTAAGATGCACACCTGTGGGCTAAATGTCCATCCCACCCACTCTTAGCTGCCACTTCATGGAGCTGTCTCAGGACAGAGCTGTCCTGCCTGGTCAGCTGATATTCCAAGGCACAGGAATCTTACTTCAACTCTCCCAGCAAACTCTAGGATGCTGGGACCATGTAGAATAAAAGCAAAAGCTCTCCTCTGGCTGGGCTCACATAGATGCAAAAGAGAGAGTGCTAACTCCAAGGAATGAACACTTCACATGCAGTTTAAAATGTGTCTGCTTAATCCAGCCTGACAGCTGAAGAGGGTCGGGTCTGGGGGGCCCACAACCCCATGCTTGGTGTACTTTGTCTTCACAGTCACTGCAGGTGGTTCTAGTTAAATGTGATAATCAAATTAGCAGAACAGTTAACTCTGAAATTGCAAACTAATCTTCACGGGTGATCTCCACTCCCACTGTAAATCCAAACTGTCTAGTCCATAACTCTTAGAGAAGGATGGCTAATGTTGAGGTGTATGGGGGAGGGGAATGAAGCATCTGTGGTTGGGTGCCAAGCAGGTGTGGAGAGGAGTGAAAGGGTGGAAAGAAAGGATATTTTGAGGCAGTTTTCTGCCCCCTTACAGACCAACATGAGAAAATACTTAAGTTCACAGCATGTCCAAACAAAGCAATTTCACATTCCTATTCTACCTAATTCAGATTCTTTTTCAATTGCCTATATACTTAAAAAATCCACCTCAGCTTTACTCCTCCTACACCCCCAAATCAATTCCATCTCTGCAATATGTATACTTTTTACATGATTTTCTGCCTGCAAGAAGAATGGAAGGAGTCAGGAGGCAGGACTACTGCCTTAAAAGCATTTTTATCAATTATTTTATCAATTATATTTGGTACTTTTTATAGATAAAAAAATTTCCTTTCCTTTACCCCCTTATCCCCACTACCCCTTCCAGTCAATAAAACATTCAACAAATTCTAATCACAATACTAACATGTCAGGAACTTTTATAAAGTCCATCACAACTTTTCTTGGTGCCATTTCATTTTCTTGGGACTATGAGATCACATGCATGATGTGAGTTCTGTTTTTTTTAAGTTCTAAACGGTTCAATCCTAACCAAATTTCTAAGGTCCCCCACAAGGCCTGGAAAAATGGTTTATATGATAAACTCAGAAGTTAATCCTTCAAATTTTAAGCAAATGAACTGCACCTGTCACAATTTCTCAATCTGGAGATGATGGTAACAGAACTGACTCAATTTTCAGTGTCAATGGGAAATGGTTTTCAATTATCCAAGTTAAAGTTCAGAATAGTTTCTCTCTCAAGGCAGATGTTACATTTGGAACTCAATTTTTTCCCCACTTACAATTGTTTTTGGACCCCAAACAAACTGATCTGAGAAGTACTTTTTAGTTTTCAATATCCAGTCCTGCTGCTGGAAAAGTTGAGCTTGGACATCAAAAAATTTAAAAAAGCTCTTGCCACCCTAATTCTCACTACATCAAAGAATCAATAACAACTAAAAAGGGGCTTGCACTCTATATAAACATGTCAGTCGCTTTATTTTAATATTTTGAAACTATATTGGACTTGCTGAACAAGCTGTGGTATATGACTGTGATGGATCATGAGCTCAATGATTTTAGAAAAACAAGGAGCCATTCTCCAATTGATAAATAGTGAAAGGATATGAACAAACAATTTTCAGATGATGAAATTGAAACTATTTCTAGCCATATGAAAAGATGCCCCAAGTCATTATTAATCAGAGAAATGCAAATAAAGACAACTCTGAGATTCCACTACACACCTGTCAGATTGATTAGAATGACAGGGAAAGATAATGCGGAATGTTGGAAGGGATGTGGGAAAACTGGGACAGTGATGCATTGTTGGTGGAGTTGTGAACGAATCCAACCAATCTGGAAAGCAATCTGGAATTGTGCCCCAAAAATTATCAAACTGTGCATACCCTTTGATCCAGCAGTGCTAAAGAGATACAAAAGAAGGGAAAGGGACCTGTATGTGCCAAAATGTTTGTGGCAGCCCTGTTTGTAGTGGCTAGAAACTGGAAAATGAATGGACGCCCATCAATTGGAGAATGTCTGGGTAAATTGTGGTATGTGAATGTTATGGAATATTATTGTTCTGTAAGAAATGACCAGCAGGATGAATACAGAGAGGCTTGGAGATACTTACATGAACTGATGCTGAATGAAATGAGCAGAACCAGGAGATCATTATATACTTCAACAACGATACTGTATGAGGATATATTCTGATGGAAGTGGATTTCTTTGACAAAAAGAAGATCTAACTCAGTTTCAATTGATCAAGGATGGACAGAAGCAGCTATACCCAAAGAAAGAACACTGGGAAATGAATGTAAACTGTCTGCATTTTTGTTTTTCTTGCCGGATTATTTTTACCTTCTGAATCCAATTCTTCCTGTGCAACAAGAGAACTGTTCGGTTCTGCACACATATATTGTATCTAGGATATACTGTGACATATTTAACATGTATAGGACTACTTGCCATCTGGGGGAGGGGATGGAGGGAGAGAAGGGAAAAGTCGGAGCAGAAGTGAGTGCAAGGGATGATGTTGTAATTACCCACGCATGGGTTCTGTCAATAAAAAATTATAATTATTAAAAAAAAAAAAAAGAAAGAAAGAAAGAAAGAAAAACAAGGAAAGACGTGAATGAAATTGAGAAAATGAGAAAAAAATATTGTATACAATAACAACAATATTATTTCAAGAACGATTTTGGGCAAACAAGTTTTTTTTGACTAATATAAATAGAAAAATTAAAAATAAAGGACAAATGAAGAAAGACACTGTCTGCAACCAGAAAAAGAACTGATACATAGAAGTGTACACAGAATAATTTTATACATATATACCTATTTGTGTCTAATGGAAGCCATTTCTAAGGTAGGGGTTGTGGCGAGGGAGAGAAGACAGAGAAATTTACATGATAATTTTGTATATTTGAAAGAAATAGCAAGTTGTACAAAGTAGATTTGCAGTTTTGGGTACAATCATCTTTTTTATTGTACTGTAAACTATTTCAACCCCAGAATATGCTGTAGGTTCTTATTAGGAGTTCAGTCTTCCTGGCAATACCAAAGCTCAAGCAGCAGAGGACAGGAAGCTGTAAAAGGACCCACACATATTTAGCCTATCCAAGAATTTATGTTTTCTAACAGTCAAAGTATATGCCAAGAGAAAGCCGCCTTTTCTATGTGGGTAAAAAAAAAAAAGAGATCCAAATATATTTTAGTCAAACTCCTTTGAAAATGAACTTGGAATTTCTGCTTTGCATTTGCAATATTTTAAAGAAGAGTTCCTGCATGCAAAGAGCAAAGTTTTTCTGCATTTCTCTTAGATATTACTGGCTCTATCTTTGCTGGCCTAGCAGTTGACTTTGTTGAAAAAGGAGCCTCTATGCCTATTAGGGAGTAGAGATGGCAGTCAAGTCTCCATCATCTCCCTACCTCACTTTAAGCTGCTAATAGCACTTCACTTTTGCTGCTGACTTCAAAGAGGCAATTAAGTTCTGTCTGTCAGATGCAGATGTATTATTTTCAGGAGCCAGTACCATTAAAGTTAATTTTTCAAAAAGTAATTAAGACTGATGGCAATAATATTTTGGGGAAATTTTTAAAAAAGGTCTTTTAGGAAAATATTTCCATTTCATGATTTGACATGGATTTAGGAAGGTCTAAAAGTCTATAAACTCTGAAAAGCTGCTTTTTGAAGGTGGAAGAGAACACAACAAATAATATTAATCACCACGCACAAACATAGTATAGTGGACAAAGGGCCAACCTTAGAGTCAGGAACACTTGGGACAGATGAGAACAACCTTAGTTGTAGGACCAAGTGAGAATCACTTTCCAAACCTCTCAAAATTAGGTGTATAAGTAGATGAAGCTTTGATATCAGAAGTTCTGATGAAATCACCAGTCTAGACCCCCCCCCAAAAAAAAAATCCAAAACAAAATGCACCCTTTATCACCCTTCTTTCTCTCGTATTCTCCTCTCATTCATAGGAAAAATCCTCAAAACATCACAATTCTAAATATGAGTATCTTAAAAGGAACCAGTTCAAGGAAGGTAAATCATATAGCTCTCATGGCAAGTGAAATGTCATGCTCTTTCCCTCCCTGTATCAGCTGCTAAATCCTATTGTTTCTGTCTTAGTAATATTTCTTGAATACAGCCCCCTTTCTCCTATATACTGCCAACACCCTAGAATGGACTCTCGTCACCTCACACCTGGACTATTGCAATAGACTGTCACAAGTCTCTACACTCTATTCACTCCGGTCCAGCCAACAATAGCTCTCTCTGCCCCAACTAATCCATTCATCCAATTCCAGTGGCCGGCACCTTGTCTCTTCCAGAATAAATTATAAAAGTTTCTGTATGGCATTCAAAGTCTTCCCTAATCTGGCTTTTTTCTACCTTTATCATCTCCTTACACCTTTCAGGTACTCTATAATCCAGCCTCATTGCTACTTCTTGGAGTAAATGGTAGATAACCCAACCTCAGATATTTTCACTGGTTGTCCTCTATACCTAGACTTTTCTGCCTCCTCATCTTCACCTCCTGGTTTCTCTGATTTTCTTCACATCTCAGCTAAAATCTGTCTTCCTACAAGGAACCTATCCTGATCCTCCTTAATCCTAATGCCTTCCCTTCCTTCATTATCTCTAATTTTTATTGTGTATATCTTCTTTGTATATAGCTGACGAACACTGTGTTCTCTATTAGATTGTGCACATCCTGAGAGCAGGAAATATCTTTTTGGCTGTATGTGTCCCCCCAGGACTTAGCATAGTGCCTGAGACACTTAGTTATTATTTACTGACTTGTTGACTTGATTAGCAAAGTTGGGAAAAAATGTGGAAGGAAAAAGTTGAGAGTTGGGTAGGCAGACTGTAGAAGAGTCTTTGGTACTTTGATGGAAACTTAAATCAGAAGTGTGGCCAGGTCTGAACCAAATTAAAGTGTAATTAGGAAATATTTAACAAAATAAATAGAATAGAGATAATGTTAATATGTTGTTTTCTAAGTCAATATGCAGCACACAGGGATCTTCACCTACAGTTTAATGGCCCCTGTTTCTATTTGAGATTGACACCACTGTTTTAAATTATTGATCAGCAGAGCACAACCTGCCCACCCTGGGCAGGTTTTATCAGAATGGAAAGATGTGACATGGAATTTGGAAGATGTTTCAAGAAAAATTCAACTTCAAGATCATATAAATGGATACTTTAAAGATTTGGATGAGCTTGAAAAGGCTGTCATCTTTCTATAAACCTTAAAAAGGAGATTTTTTTCAGCATGGTTCTCTTAAGAGCTGTGTCTCTTGAATTTCTATACCATCTTTCTGCAGAGCCTCTATTTCCACAATGGTGAACTCCAATGTGGTAGTTGTCGTGGATTCAGAAAAAAATTTGTTTATGAGTGTTGTGTTTATTGGGGAAAAGACATGTTTGCAAGATTGGAACATCTTTTTAATTTACATAAAGTTTACCTTAAGTTTTGGTGAGTCAAATCAGACCTAAGCCATGATTAAAATAATATCTGATATGTCTATTAAGAGTTAGAAGATTTCCTGACTCATCTCAGAAGTAATATAATAAAAGGAACAAGTTTTTTATCACTGTTATTTCTCTTTGTTTCACCAGTGACCTTATCCCAGCTGGGCTATGGAAGTGAGGTGAGGGTATGCAACAGAACTGGTCATCATACAAAGCAAATTAAATTTTAATTTCACTGTGAAGAGGGAATTCAGAACTACTATAAAGGCAGAAAACTGTAAAGGAGAAGATGCTCTCTGAGCTCATTACATGTCTAACTGTGTGTCTGTGCCTAGAGTAGGGTAGTTTAAAAACCTATCTCCACTGCCAAATTGTACACATTTAAGATTACTCAAAACCAAGACTACTGAAAACTTCCCTGCTTGGAGAATGAGTGGAGAACATCCTCTGAAAGAAGCTTTTGTGAAAGCATAGTTGTCAAAATTAAAGTATCAATTAGAATCAAACACTTCAGTGGGTGTAGGAGAGATATGTGATCTTGGAATTCAGTTTTTGCATTTATTAATTAATCAGAGAACCTCAGAGCTAAGCAGATCTGTATCAATACACTTTACTTTAGAAGTGGAGACAGTACCAGAGAGAAGAAAACCTTTGCCCAAAGCCTCTAGGTCTTAGCTCAGAATCTAATATTCTTTCAACCAACCAGTTTTATTAAATTTAATATTACCTTAATTATTTAAATGCCTTAAGAAATCATGAATATCAAGAATTTAGGGAAACATAAGAAGACAAATTAACTGATACGAAGGCAAGTAGGCAGAATTAGGAAGATTTTACACAGCATAACAGAAAGAACAAAAATTCAATGCTTACACAGAGTCACACAAAGCCTGGTCCTAAAGAGGATCTGAGAAAATATATCTCTTCCTCTTCTTAGCAGAAACATGAGACAAAGGGTCATTCCATAAACACTCCATAAACAATAAGCCCAGGCTGATGGGTTGACTAGTTTTGCAAAATTGTATTTTTACTCTTTTTTTTCCCCATTCATTGTAACAAGGTATAAATTGATGGAATGGGATACATTAGGAAAACAAGGTGCTATAAACAAAAGGAAAGGTAGGGAAACAGTTTCAATCAATCAGTAAACATGTATTAAGCACCTACTATGTGCCAGGTACAGACCTAAGCTCAGTGATTTTATTGGTATCCCCATGTGAGGAAATTACCTCCTCCAATATAGGTCAGCAATTTATAGTCAGAGAGCTGTCCAGAGCTTTCCCCACTTCTTTTTTTGACCAAAAAAAAAAAAAAAAGGTCAAATTTAGGAAAATAAGGAAATTTAGGTAAAGTAGGTATTCAAATCACACATTTACTGATAATAAAGCATAATTTCATGACCTCCCCACATTCAACTACATGACTCTGTATTGAGTTTAAGAAGCTTTAATCTAGAGTACTGAGAGGTTAAGTGGCTTGACCATAGTCACAAAGCCAGTATGTGTCTGAGGTGATACTTGAACACAGATCATGTGGTCTCTCAAAGAAAAGATATTAAAAAATTTTAAAGACAACTTCAATTCAAAAGCCCTTTGTTAAAAGACCTATATAAAGTACATTTAAAAAACACATTTCTTTTTTTATTAAGGCACTGAACTAATCACTTAGTTAAGTGAGGCAAATAAACAATATAGTTAAAGGTCTTCAACCATATTCTTCTCGCTTTTACATTTTTGTCTCTGTAGTCCCAGCACCTCTTGGCATGTAATAGGTACTTAATAATGCTTAGTGGATTGGATCTTCTCTAGATTACACAGGATAATGATTCTCAAGTCATGCAGTTCAAGATATTCCACCTATTTTTGCATCAAGATCTCAAATTTTTCTTGTTAGAAAGCTTCTTTTGCTTTGTGATTGCAGAATGTATTTCAGCAAATATCCATTTTCTCTTGTGGTCCTGGGCACAGTAGCATTTCCCCTGCCAGTCTGCCTTTAATATGTTAATGATTCTAATGTGTGCCATATGTTTCGGTTTTGTATCTATATGTTTCTGGAGAATTTCTGCTGTATGCTAGGACAATGCCCATTGAAAAATGAATAGATCTAGGGTCAAAAGACCTACGTCTAAATGCTGCCCTTGTTCCTTATAACTGTGTGACTGAACAAGTTACATAACCTATTTGGACCTTGGCTTCCTCCTCCAGTGAGAATGAGGGGATTGGAATAAATGATCTCCAGGGTCCCTTCCAACTCCAATGAGTCTCAGATTCCACTAGTAGATTAGATATAGAAAGCATCAGCCTAGCTGAGGTCACAAATTCTGTTTCTTTAAATACAGGATACCCTCAATGCTTCATCAAACATTTGAGTTAAATTGTGTTACAGCCTGTGAAACCCATGAAAAATGTGGGGGCAAGTGTTGGGTCTTTAATGTGTAGGGAATTCTCTCAAGATGGATTTCAGTACTTGGAATGAAACACATATGGGAATTTTAGTGATCAACACACAGAGAAGGCCATTGTTTTTGTTTCTGTTGCACATTTTTAGATAAGATGGCCATCTCTCATCTGGAGAGAGACTGGATGAGGAAGAAGGAAAGACAAGCACACAACACAAAAGGAAACTTTTCAATGACTGTAAAGATGAGTGGAAATTTCCAGAGCATGCTGAGTAAGACTAGTCTTTGTGAAATAATGCATACCTCCAGGAAATTAAGAGTTGCCAGGGTGCAGCAAAGACAGCTGCTATAGGGATCAAGTCGGTCTTGCAGGGGCAAGAAGCAGCTGCAGCTGGCTGGGTCAGGAGGTGGGGACAAGAGGAGATGGAAGGAAAAAAGATAGCATCCAAAGGAAATCTGCACCAGAGCTTTTCTAGTAGAACAGGTGCATGGCTAGCGGGGTCTTTTAAATGATGGAAAGTCCTAAAAACTCACAGAGAAGGATAAGGCTTGCTATAAGCCACAATGTGAAACCATATATGAAGACCTTTCTGGGCCAGCTGTCCAGACTGCCTCCAGTTAAAATGATTTGTGTGCTTCTCACCAGACTGAGAGCTCCTTGAGGGTAAGGATCTGGAATTTAACTTTGGTATCTTGCCTACCTCAACTACATAGTGGATATCCAATGATCCAAAATATATATTTATTCTTAAAGAACCATATAACAAGCCTTTATGTAGTCTACTGAATTTATCCAATAAATGCAGTTCATGTCACCTTATCCCCCCAATAAAGGATCTACAGATTTGGGGACCAAAAGTTAAAAGTTTCCCAGGATAAAAAACAAGACCAACATGAACACAGCTATACAGACACAAAGACAATTACCTCCCATTCCAAAACGGATAGGAGGTATTTCTGGGGTATGTTTTGGTCTATAGGCCATAGGTTTTTCCTGCCAATAAACATGATTTGAAGATAATCCCAGCAAATAGAAGAATGACTTGTTTGGGTTTTTAATCCTTCCTAGAACCTTCCTTTCCCGCAGGCCCATCACTATGGCTCACTTTTTCTACTCCTACTCCATGATCCCCCTGTACTAATAGATTATTACCAATGAGAAGGTTGCCAACTGCCCTGGAGGCATCTGCTGTATTTAGAGACTTAAGACATTATGGCCTTGCAGAACTGCTGTGAAAATCGCCAATTCAGGACCCTAAGTGGAGCTGATAATGATTTCTACCACATTGCATGTGGCAAGAAATCACTCATGACTATGGTGGTGACAGTGTAGCAATTGGTAACTTGCTCAGGCAAAAGAGATCTTTCTTATATAGGCTGAAAAAGTACCTAGATTCAATGCATGAGAAAAATGTGCTCCGCTGATTGCTGGCTGCAAACCAATGTTTAATTTAACTTTTACTTAACCTTAACTTTAAATTAGAGGCTCTAGATTTAAATTCCAGCTTTGTAACTAATCACCAATATAATGATGTACAAGTAACAACTTCTCCAGGGCTCAGTTTCCTTATCTGTGAAGTAGAGCAAACAGCACCTATCCTCTCCCAAGGTTGTCATAAGGAAAGACTTCAGCAAACTTATGCACTAAAAGTCCTAATCAAGCCTCTACAAAAATTTTTCTAACAAATTTTACATCATTTGCAATCATCTCTTCTACCTTCCAACCAAACTAGCCTATACGTTAAATTTTTGAACATGCCATTTAATTTCTTGCCTCTGTCCCATGTGCCTAAAATGCTCTTTTCTATTGCTTGCACAGTGCCTGGTACATAGTAGATATTGAATAAAGATTGGTTGAATTAAACCTAAGAGGAAGGAAGGAAGGAAGGAAGGAAAGAGGGAAGGAAGGAGGCAGCTTATTTTTATATTTATTCTTAAAGAACTATATAACAAGCCTTTATATAGTCTACTGAATTTATCCAATAAATGCAGTTCTTGGAATATTTGCCCAATTCATGTCATCTTATCCCCTAGTAAAGGATCTACAGATTTGGAAACCAAAAGTTAGAAGACAACTTATTCCTTCCCACATCCTCCTTCCTGAATTGGAAAGGGAACTCCTTGGGTGCCATCTCAAAAGAGGAAGCAGTATAACAAAAAAGAGGGAAAGAAAGTCGTTGGAAAAATAAATCAGAACAGAAGTATAACAACCCAGAATAAACAAACAACAGACTCAAATCAAAGGAGCTCCAAAAAATCCCCTATCATCAACAGCTTGAAGTCAAACATTTCCTTTCTCAGAAAATGTGGTTTGAGATGTATGGTAGCATAAGATTTCGGTCCTTAATTTAACCATTAAAAACAAAAAGGGAAAATTTTAAAAAGATCAAACCAATAAGAAACATGTCTTTGATTTTCCCTGACAAATAACATGAGAAAGTGTAAGGAAGAATTTTTTAAAGAGGTTTTTAACTAGCATATGTACCACAACAGACCCAAAGATAGGACCCATACTTGATGTAAACAGAAAAGAGAAAAACAACTAGCTTATATAATTTGGATGGTACAAAGCCATGCAAATTGTCCCAAAGCAAGCAAAGTCATAGTGCAAGCAATTTTTCTTTTTGGTCTTGAGTATTTTATTTATATTTATCTTTTTTTTTTTTTTAAATGTGCGTCTATACTCTTTCACAAGTCCCTTTAAAAAGATTTCTTTGTTGTTCTGACAACTCCACCTATATGCAGACTAATAAAAAACTGTTTGTTTTCTTGGCATTTTGTGGATTTTTTTTGGAAATTTAAAAAAATGGAATAGATCCCCAAATGAAACTTCTCCAGCTGTGGAGTTTTGGGGTTTTATTATTGTTGTTGTTTGGGGGCGGGGGAAGAGAGGAGGGGGGTGTCATAAGCACAAGGAAATATAGCCAAATGCTTTTTCCACTCCTAAATTAAATTAGGAGGGAAAAAGTTGAAAAATATCTTGTATCTAAAGCATTATCTATAAACGGAAGTAACTTTCTCATTTCTACTGAGTTGATTTACTCACATATGAAAAAAAAAGCTTTTTGAGTACTTAATATGCATAAAGAATAATTGGTAGGAATTACAATTAGTCACAGATCCAGACCTGAAGGAATTCATTGTTTAATATAGATGATAAAGATTAAAGACAGAACAAAAGAACAAGGGAGACCACAACAGGTGCTATGTGAATAATGGGAATTCAATGGAAGAAAACACCACAGTAAGCTGGAGGAATATGGGAAGGCTTCCTAAGAGAGATGCTCTTCGAATTGAATAGTGAGTAGAAATGGGAATTTGTCATAGTTAGGAAATTCTGGATCTGGAGTGAGGAAGAACCAAGTCCAAATCCGGTCTCAGATACTTACTAACAATAAGACCCCAGGCAAGTCACTTAACCACTGCCTCTCAGTTTTGTAAAATGGGGATGATAATAAGAGCACCTATATCCTAGGGTTTTGGTGGGGATAAAATGCTGTATTTGTGAAGAGCTTTGCAAATCTTTATGTGCTTCATAAAATGCTTACTGATATTGCTCTCTCACCTCAAATATGTAAAAGCTGTCAGTTTACATCTCTCAAAGGAAGCTTCCTCATTTGTAAAAGCAAAGAAAATAACAGCAAATATTGCACCAGACCTTTTGAGGATCAAAAGAGTTAAGTTAGGTAAGGGACTCTGAGAATTTTAAAGCACAGTTTAAATGTGAATTAGAGAATATTCCTGAAAAAGAAATGTCCTGAACAAGTGTTAGAAGCAGGCAAGTCTGGGCCATATTTGGAGATCAGGCAGAGCAATATGCATAAAAAGGAATATCATAAAAATGAGGCTAAATGCTAGGCAGTGGCTAAAATGTGGAAGGATATTGAATATAAGGACAAAGACCTAGTGCTCTATTAGGTAAGCAATGGATAGTCATGTAAAAGAATATGATCAGGTTCTATGTTTCAGGAAGAGAAATCTAACAGTAGCTAGACATATCAGACATGTGGTTGGGAAAGTCACTTCAGAGATTTACCTTAACAACATTTTCATCTCCTATTCCCAAAGGGTTATAAAATCAGGTATAACTTTTGACCTAACTGCTACGCAAGGATCTCAAAATAAATTAAAAAAAAAAAAACTTATTTGTACAAAAAATATTTATAGCAGTTCTTTTCTGAGGGCAAAGAATTGGAAATTGGAGGATGCCTGTCAATTGAGGAATGGCTGAATAAATTATAGCATATGATTATGATGGAATATTATTATCCTGTAAGAATTGATGAAGAGGATGTTATCAGAAAAACCTAGAAAGTCCTCCAAGAGCTCAAGCAAAGTGAAATGTATTGTGTACATAGTAACAGCAAAGTTGTGAGTTGATCAAGCTTTGAATGACTTTGCTATTCTCAGTAATACATTGATCCAAGACTATTCTGAAGGATGTAAGATGACAAATGCTACCCATACCTAGAGAAAGAACTGAATCAGAATGGATTCTGGCTTCACATAATTTTTTACAAACAGGATACCTGGGAGAAATGACCTGATTATATGATTAATAGGAACAAGATGGGCTCATTTTAGCAATTACCAAGAAGAAGCTGGTTTAGGGTTCACTTCAATAAGGTAAAATGGTAGAAAAGTTGACTGATGTCACTCTATGGAGGGTCTTGAAGAGTCAGGATTAGAAGCTTTATAATTGATTCAGCAGGTCATTGGGAGCCACTGACAGTTTTGAAAAACTTTATCATTATGAGTGGTCAGCTTCATTCACTCAATAAACATTTATTAAGCACTACTATGTGCTAGACACTGTGCTAAGCACTGGGGATACATAAAGAGGCAAAAATCAGTCCCTGCTCTCAAAGAGCTTACAGACTAAAAAGAGAGACAACATATAAACAAACACATCCAAACAAGCTACATATGGAAAAACAGGAATTAATTAACAGAGAAAAGGCACTAGGAGGAAATGACAAGGGGAGCCCCAAAAACTCTCTCTGACTTTGGGGGAATGTTAAGCTCTCCTCTGAGAGACCTGCCCCAGGGGACCCCGAAACTCTCTCTCACTTTGAAACTTCTTCAAGGAGACTATCTCCTATCTCCTAGTCTCCTTGAAGGAATTTCAGAGTGACAGATAGTTTCAAGGTTCTCATGTCAAAAGGAGGTATTGATAAAAGCTTCCTGTAAAAACTGAGATTTTATTTGGTACTCAAAAGAAGCCAGGAAAATCAGTAGGTGGAGTTGAGGAGAAAAAAGCCTTGATGGGAACTCAGTTTTTTCAGACTGTCTTTAAAGAATGCTCAACATTTCAATATAAAATCTTGTCATTGCCTCCATCTTGTCTTTATTTTCCCCTTCTCCCTCTGAGCTATAAAAGTCATGTCCCTCCAAAAGCAAGTTGCTCACTCACTTAGTTGTGGTTGGTTTGACCCTGTAAGCTATTTCACATAAATAAATGGCAAATCTCTGTTATCTGTGATGGATGTCTTGTCATGATTGTGCCATGTTGCTAATTACAATGCTCTCCCAAATTTATATCATATTTATCACTTCTGATGCCTTTATTTTTATATCACTACTTGATAGATAATACAGATAAGACATCAATATAGATAATATCCTAGATTTCAACAAAATTGACCTACCCTAACGTTCCTCAAATTCCAACCCACACTCTTTTTACCTACTCTTTATATCTTCATCTTTGCTAACACTAGCCAATCATGCCCCTCTTATCGTCATCCACTAAAATCCTTCCTTTCTTTCAGGGCCCAGCTCAGGTACCACCTGTGTCATGCACCCTCATTTGACCCTGCCCAGAGAAAGCTCTCTCTCCTTCCTCAAGTTTCCTGTGGCTCTTTGCCTGGACCATTCCTTTGCATTTAACACACTCCTCCTTGTGGCATTGTTACTTGTTTTAGACAAACTGCAAGTTCTTCCAGGGCAGAGTTTGTGGCAGATCTTTGTATCCTGGGAGCCTAACACAGTCTCTTATATCAGATCTGTGAATTCAGTGAAATGAATATGTCCTCATTAGCAAACTCATTCTACCCATGCTTACCTAAAATTATTCTACAATTTATAGTCTGAAAGTTGCCTATGGCACTGAATTAAGTGACTGGCACAGAGTCAGTATATGGCAAAAGCGGAATCTGAGTCCAGGTATTCATGAATCTAAGTCTCCATCTACTATATCACATTATTTCTTACACCCAGTGTTTGGACACGGCAGACACTTAAAAATATTATCTAAATGGAGTAAAACTTTCTTTGAGGAAATAAGCATAATTAGATCCAGAGAAGAATTCCATTCCTTCTTTGAACATGTTAGTATATTCCTTTAAAAAAAGAAAACAAAACACAGAAACCATTCAAGATATCTTGGGGTTTAACAGCTAGATTTTTTTCTTATCTCAGACCAAACCCCAATTGGTCATTATAAATATAAATTGCAATTGGTTATCTTTTGGCTAGAAACCCTGAGGGTGTTCTCCTCCCAGACTGAATTTTTTTTGGTTCTAAGAGAAGCAATTCTTTGCCTCAATTCTTACCTAGCCTTAATCACTGAGTGGATTCTGTCTCAGTCAGCACCCTCAGGCCTTCTGGGTTTCCAGTCAAACATTTATTTTCCTTAATCTTTGGTTTTCTTTGTAATCCTATTTATTTTATTTATTGCATTTGAAAACTGAAAAGTGGTTGCTAGGCTTTATCATACTAGCCTAGAGGTCATGTCCTAAATGAGCAACAACAAAACAGGAGTCTTACAAAACACATGAAAATGGAGAAAAATTAAATATGGTTTTCCTCAAAGAATCCTTCATATTTGAAGACCTGTGAGAAGCTTTCCCTTTCAGAGACAGTTGTCCTAAAAGGATTATTTACTTTAAAACCACTTTGTAAAATTCCACTTTTAAGTCTGGGACTTTCTCGATGGACAAGGAAATAACTCACTCTTCTGATCTGGAAAGCAGTTTGTCACGGAGTTGGATTTCATCTTTATGGAACGTGGGGGAGAGGAAGGAGAAATATTGTAGTATCCAATAAATCCATGCTCTGGCCAGGCCCTAGTGGCTTCCTTTCCATCTGGCCTCCCTGCAAGGCCTTCAGGGGTTCTTCCTGCTTCACCAGGGTCTGGCCCCAACCACTAGCCAACACCCCGTGGCGACTTTTTCTGTATGACCACAGGCATTTTCACATGAATCAGATTTACTTAGCTCCTAAAATCTCCAATTTCCAAAGACCAAGCTGAAGATTCCTGCATGGATAGGAACCTCCCTTCCTTCCCCCTTCTCCCCCCCCCCCCCAAAAAAAAATACATTATCACTTGTAGAGACAGCTGAGAAATGTGCTAAGGAAGAGGATAAGGGGTAAAGAGAAATAGAAGGTCAATGTATGCTCTGCCTTGAATCAGGTGGAATGAAGTCATTTTATTCTGTTAAAATTGGGCTTTGAATAATAAGCATTTGCCCTGCGTGCTTCATCAAAATCACTCTGTGGCTGACAGTCTCTTCCTATGTGTTTAATGCAATGTTTAACAAATACTCCAAAATAATAGCAGAAGACGAGGTAACAGAAATTCAGAGTTGGCTCTATTTTGTTAAACTTTTAATTTGGTTTAATTTGGACCCAAATTAACTCATTGTCTCCTCAGGATTGACTTTAGCCATCAGGTCCTGCAAAGGAAACAGAATTCAAAGGGCAACCAAGTGATCTCTGGGCCCTCTCTGCAGTGGCCGGCTCTCCTGGAAGAATGGACAGCTCGGCATCTCTGGCAGCAACAGCTTAGCTAAGAAGCCACTCTCTTTCGCCGAAAAGGAGACAGAGTTCGTCTTGAGAAAAGAACCAGCCTACCAGCCTAATTACAAACACTGTAGAAGTATGCCCAATAAAGCCCACTCTCTGCCCCTGGTACTACAAGCAAGTAAGTTTTTGCTGTAAAAGCTGGCATTCAAGACCCATGTTTTCCTCCTAACTCCACCCATATCATTTTAGAGAAGTCATTTCTCTTGTTAGTATTTCAGCATCCTTGGCTAGAAGTTTGACAGAACAATTCCTTCCTTTGGCTAATGTCTGAAACCCTGAAGCCAACTAGAATGAGCCATAAACAATTAGGTGAAGTAACAATGAGCCCCTGTGGATAGCATGTATGGGACAGATAACAAATATAGCCTTATGCTAAGGAACCATAGGAGAACTAATATGAAACTGCTCCCAAAACACCTACTCTTTATAGGATCATAATATTTAAATCTGGAAGGCCCTGAAAGAATCAATTAGCCTGACTCCCTAATTTCAGACATGAGAAAACTGAGGCTCAGAAATGTGCCTAGGATCTGTAATTCTTAGATATTTATTCATTCCTTTTCTTCTATTTGTATTCCTTTTACTGCAGAATTATCTAGAATGAAATTCTACATTTGAAGATATACTGAAAAAAGGTAATTATAGCAAGAATAATATTAATTACGTTAAAGTCAGCAAAGTACTTTACATATATTGTCTCATTTGATTCTCTAAATCACCCTGTAAGATACATGCTCTATTGCTATCTCCATTTTAAAAAATGAAAAGATTGAGACTCAAAGTTGGTCTACTGAACAAAGTAAATGTATCAGATGGGAATTCAACCTAGTTCTTCTTAATTCCTAGTCCAACATTCTCTTTATTACAACATGAATTTAATTCTTTTACTGCTATTCCTTTGCTTTTATTTTATTTTTTTCTATTGCTTTTATTCCTTTATTGCTATTCATGCTTGTATTACAAGCCACTTTCTAGAAAATGACATAGTAAAGTGTGATAATATAAATTAACATAAGGTTTCAATCAAAGACTTGAAAATGACAGGAATTCTTTTACTTGTTAACTCCAAATCCTCAATCCCACTGCATTAGTTTGCTTCTCCACATACCCTTTAGCCCATCTTTCTCACCTTCAAGTATAAGACCCATTTCCCAACGTTTAATGCCATATTCTAAAACCTGAAAGGAATAAGTTATTATTAGAATAAGCTGGGGGGAAAATGGACAGAGCATTAGAGCTAGTCAGGAAAACTTATTTTTATGAGTTCAAATCAGGTCTCAGGCACTTTGTGACCCTAGGCAAGTTATTTAATTTTGCCTTAGTTTCCTCATCTGTCAAATGAGCTGCAGAAAGAAATGACAAATCATTCCAGTGTTTTTGCCAAGAAAAAAAGCAAATGGAATCATGAAGATTGGACACTCCTAAAAATAAATAACAAAAATCAGAATAAGACTTTCTTATTCATAAGAAAGTCTTATTTTGATTTTTGTCCCATATTTTACCATGTCAATATGGCAAAAACTGATTTCTTTAGTAATAATTACAGCTAACATTTATACATTGCATAACATGAGCCAAGCACTGCAGTTATTCTCTCATTTGATCCTCACAACAACTATTGGAGGCAGATGTTATTTTTTATCCCTGTTTTTCAAAGGAGGAAACTGAGGCAAACAAATACTAAGCAACATGACCAGGATCACAGAACCAGTAAGTAGGGTCTGAACCTAGGTTTTCCTGCCTTCAGGGTCAGGACTTGATCTCCTATGCCAGTCGCTTCTCATATTTTATGATTTAAAGTTCATCACAACAACAGCAAAAATGCATTTATAATTTTTATGTTCCTTCTGAGGTTTCAAACAAAATCAATTCCATACTTGGTTTTTGGAAAGGAGTGTATGTGTGTGTGTGTGTGTGTGTGTGCACACATGAGCACCTGCATGTGGGCTCCTTTTCTCACCTAAAGCCTTGTTCTCCTAAGCATACTTCTAGTTGGGATTAAACATCTCTTTTTTTTTAATTAAAACTTTTTATTTTCAAAATATATGCATAAGTAATTTTCAATATTCACCTTTGCAAAACCTTGTATTCCATTTTTTTTTTCTTCTCTTCCCTGTACCCTTTCTTCCTTAGATGGCAAGTAATCCAATATATGTTAAACATGTAAATTCTCCTATACATATTTCCACAATTATCATGCTGCACAAGAAAAATCAGATCAAAAAGGAAAAAATGAAAATGAAAACAAAATACAAGCAAACAACAAGCAAAAAAAAAATGAAAATACTATGTTGTGATGGGATTAAACATGCATTAAAACCCCTTCTGAAGCTAAAGGAAATGAGCTTTGGAAAGTGCTTCAAAAGATTCCTTTTCAAAATACACAATTCTAAATTTCTTTTCCTTTGAACCACAAGTTTAATAAGCATACGACCAATACTCTCAGTAATGAGGAAAGTCAATATGGCATATTTTCTAGTAGAACACCAACACGGAGACTGAAACTTAGGAAGGAAGTAGATCATTAGGGAGAAAGATATAACTTGTAGGCATGATAACTCAGGCATATCCCAGGATGCATCTTAGCTTCAGAAAACTGGAAACACGTGCACAAACCCCTTGTCTCAAGACTCCTAGATCTCGACAATATCAAAATAGAAAGCAACAGTATTGTAGTTTACAAAAAAAGAAAGCCCCAAAAGAAGGTCCCAAAAAAGAATTCTTGAAAAATTAGTCTTAGTTGAAAAATACTCCTCAGCCATCAACTTTCATCTTAAGCATTCTCTCATGGATTTCAACTTTCATGGTATTGAAAATGATGCTGGAAACTAAAAGGCTGTGATTTTTAAACCCAGGTCTGCCTCTCACCTCATATGGTGGCCTTTCATCTCTCACCTGTATTTCTTGTACTAAAAATTTCCACAAATATCTGGATCAAACAAGATAAAATTTAACAGAGACAAATTTAAAGTCCTATACTTCAATTCCATAAAGTTAACTGCACAAAAACACATTTACATCACACTTGTTGCACAATGTATAAGCTGTTGTAACCTCATCATAAAGAGCATGCGACATTTCACATTTGTAGTTTTGAAGGAGATTTGTTGCTCCAACTTTGGGTGGCTCTTGGCAGAGTTTCTAGAATGCTTTTTCATGTTCTTCTTCACCTCATTTTATAAAAGAATAACTGAGGATCACAATTAGCAATGTCTAAAGACAGATTTGAACTAATAAAGATGCATCTTCTTGACATCAGACCCATCTCACCTAGCTGCCTTTGGCATACCAGACACTAAATTCTAATTCTGAGTAAGACAACTTGGGCTCACGACTCACTGGACATATGCACTATGTGGCTACAATTAATGAGACATTAAACTTCTACAAACTTCAGTTTCCTTCTTTGTAAAATGGAGATCAATCCGTCAACAAGCATTGCTGAAATTACTCCTGTGAGGACAAGAAATAAAACAGTCCCTGGTCTTAAGGAGATTACATTTCTATAGTAAGACAATAATGCTCACTCACATTATCTAAGCTGAAGGCATATTTTAAGGAGTCCATATACCTCAAATTAATATGTACATGTGAATTGCTGTTATTACTAAGATGTACCTAAGAAACAAATGGATGTGGAAACAAAACCAAAAATGGAGAAGTGGGAGGAAGGGAAGGAGAGTAGCTATCTATAAGCTCCAAATGAACTAGGTGATATGGAAATCAAACATGAATAAAATCCCAAAATGTGAAGGACATAGTTCTATATCATCCTGTGCCCTTGTCAGACTATAACTAGAAGATTATGCTTATTTCTGGGGTACCCATTTTAGGAAGGATACAGAAAGGCTGGTGAGCATGGGAAATCATAGGAAGATGTTTTAAAGAAAAATAGGAATATTGGCCTTGAAGAAGTTGGGACATGATAGCAATCTTGAAATCTCTTTGCCTGTTCTAGAACTTAATTGTTTCTCTTTCATTCTCAAAGAGGACCATGACATCAGGGAAATGATAACCTGACATTCAATTGAGTTAGATTGAAGCTGGGCAAGATCACCTGTCTCATATTTCCCTATAGAGCCATCTGGATCGAGTGGCTAGATATGGATCAGGATGCCTGGAGATGCCCCTGAATGCAGAGGGAGCCCTGGTCCTTTTTAAGCTAAGGTGTTCAACTGAGGCTACATCCATTAGTGATTAAGGCCAGGGAGCAACTGAGGGGAAGAATTTCCTCTTTCACTTAGTCCAAAAAATCTAAAATAAACAAATAAATGAATATATGAATCTGGAAGGGGAAGACCCCCAGGTTTCTGACCAAAGGAGAAATGGCTGTTTTTAAACTCAATCTGAATCAATCAGAATCCAAACACTGACCAAATGGGTTTTGGTCTGGGATCTATTGGTAGCCAATGAGAATCAGACTGGTTTTGGTTTAAAGCATGGGAAATCTAGCCAGTGAACTCCTTGAGATATCTTGAGAGGCTTCAGAGATGCAAAAGAGGAAAAAAATGCTTTTAAGAGCATCTGTAAGTAAGGATATAATAAGGGAAGGAGGAAAGAAGAGGGAAAGTGAGAAACATAACTAAGCGAATAATCAATACTGATTGACTGATCTCCACTATTTAATCCAGGACAAGTAATTTAACTTGTCCAAGCTTCATTTGCTTACTCTCTTTTAGGGATGTTGGACAGAACAGAAAGGGACAGGAAAGATTACAGATTTGAAGGTTAGTAAGTCAACAATGTTGAATTGATTAAATATCAAAAATCAAGATTTATATTCAGGCCTCTCCAGATTCCAAGACCAGTGAGCTTCTCACAGTACCATACTGCAAGCAGAGGCAGGATAACAGAAGGGATGAGACCTTTTCATTATACAAAATTTCTAATGATCCCATGTTCAACTGAATGCATGAATGACACAAAAACTCAAGGAAAGAGAAAAATGAAAAACAATGGGGGAAAAGCCCAGATAAATAATATGCTTCAGAAATATTTTTTAAAAGTAACAAAACTAGCTTGGATGGGTTTCAAGCAATTAAGGTTATAGTTGCAGCTTGAGATTGTATAATTGCCATGATTCATGGAAAAGGACAAATTGATTGTGATCCACAGAGTAGAGAGGAGGAAAACTTCCAACAAAGTGACTATCTGACAAATTTTGTTCATCAAAATTCATATCAAGTATTTGTTTTTTGATTCATGACATTCTTGAGGACAATTTAATAATAAGAAAAATCTGATACAAACTCTGTGCCTTCTGTTGGACCATGGACTTCCCTTCAGGCTACATTTCTCCAAGTTCTCCCAATTGTTTAATTGAACAGAGAACTCTTCTAGCAGCTGGTTCTTTTTCCTTTTCCTCCAACTGTTCTCAGCTGGTCCAGAGATCTCTTTAATACCTAATAACCATGCAATGGTTATTCCTGGTAAATATGTGGATGCTTTGTCTACCTGAAACTTCTTTCTTTCTTGGGAAACCTCCTCTTTATGCAAGTGCAATGTTTTGAAACTAAAATCTAAACACATTTTTCAATTCTAAAAATTCCTTCCCAGGGACTGAAAGGAATAAATACAAAATGATTATGAAAAAAGCATCTGTAATTATTTTGTGCCCAGTTCTTCAGGATTCTTTGGCCATTTCCTTTTTGAGAGGAGAGTGGTAGGGAGAAAAGGCAGGATTCCCACTACTAACTTGCAGATTTCTTTCCTAATTATTCCTGAACATGTAATCCAGACCAGAAGAGCTGCTGTCTTTGAACCCTCTCTATTGCTTCTCACTGAGCACACAGGGCTTTTCCTGCTTTTAAATTCAAACACATGGAAATCGTTATGGCAACACTTACATACTCTTTCCAGGAGGTAAAGTCAAGCATTTCACAGAAATCTCAACACCAGCTCATTCTCCCTCAGTAGGATATCAGATTATCCCCATGAAGGAACTAAATCTCTGAAGCATGAGTCCTAGTCAAACACAAAAGCCATTTTGTCCACTAGGCTGTCAGAAGGGCAACCAAATAATTGAGAAATTAATTTTTCAGTGTGCCTTGCACTATCTGGTCTCCTAAACTCCTTGTCTCTCTCTAGTATATTTCATTCTAGCCAAAGGAAGGCTGGGAAAAAGAAGATCCCTATAAGGTCTTCTGTGATACATTCTCATAACATTAAAGACATGAAAAATAGAAATCCAAGTAAGGAAAACCAGGTTGTATGCATAGAATCATAGATAATCCTGGAGAGGACCTTGAAGGTCATCGAGTTCAAACCCTATCATTTTAGGAATAAAAAAACAAAGGCACACAACATTTAAATGCCTTGTCCAGGATCATACAAAAAGAAGTTGTATACAACAAGCAGAGGCAGGATTTGAATCCCAAGTTCAGTCTTCTATTTATTAAGCCATTTACCTATTCCTACAGTAACAAGTTATTAGCCCAACAATGATCCACTGCATTTGTAGAGTGTTCTAATCATTTCACAGCTCTGATATCTCACTGGATATTCACAGGGTTGGAAGGTCAGACTGGCCAGGTATTATTATTTCCATTTAACAGAAGAAGATATCAAGGCAGAATAATTAAACAACTCAATGTCATGTGGCTAGTTGTTGGAAAGCCAAATCTAGAATCCAGGTTTTTTGATTCCTAATCCAGGAATGTCTACCTTCCCTTTTGAATTTTGAAGGGAGAAGTCAATAATGGTTTGTCATCTTGTGGAAGCCTTTTCAGTGAAGACTATACAACTCATGTCCTTCTTCCCATCATGTTTCAATTACACACACACACACACACACAGACACACACACACAAACATTTTATACACACACACTTTTACCATTCAATATGACTACTGAATCTAAGTAGACAGAACTAAGAAAAGAATTGAATACTCAAAGAGATGAGACCACATAAATCAGTTATAAAACTTACTTTGCCAAATGGTTCATGAGTAATTGTAACATTTGCCGGTTTTTCTCAGGAAGTCGATGAACAAGGGCATGGATTTCTGAGACTCGAGATTCCTGATTCTCCAGCTCTGTGGGAAGGGTGCAAAAGAGCAGTGTCAAAGTGAAATTAGTCTTGGTGACAAAGGGTGATTTGCCCAGGATCATACAATTAATAAGGATTTAAAAGAGATTTGAACTCAGGGAGCTGTCTCCCTAACTCTGTGCACTAATGGCGCCACCTACCTGTACAAAGAAAGGGTATCAGTTAGGAAGGTCTTTAGGATCCTTTTGTAAACCAGGAAGGCCCCACAACATAACACAGCGTAACAGGATGGATGAATATGAACTCAAGTCAGGACAATGAAAAATTATGGAACAGAAAGTAGTAGTCAAATGCCCTCACAACTGCAGGGGAGAAACGAAATAGAGCTAACTCTCTCATGTGGCTAATTAGTTTTAAGGACATGAGGAACTTTATGCAGTGGGATAAGTGGTAAACAAACTAGCATGTCATATATCAAAATATCACCTCAACACAACCTTAGTGCAAATGGATGAAGTGTTCAATTATCTTCAAAACAAGGGCAACAAACAGCTTGGTGTAACCAAGGCAACAGAAATTGTGAATTCAATTCCCTCCCCCAACCTTGGTTTTAATGCTGATTCTACCATCTTTTTTCAGGCCTATCAGTATTTTTCTCTATCAAGGACTGCAATGTTGTATGGTAGAAAAAATTCCAGTTTTAATTAGGAAGGATAGGAATTTCAATCCAGAGTGACTCTAGGGGAAATCATATAACTACTGTTTTTTTATTTGTAAAAGGAGGATGAAATTACTTGCACTCCCTTCTTTACTGGGATACATGAAAAGCACTTTTAAGTATTAAGGCACTAATAGAGTGAATTATTATTATTAAATAGGGAAATGCCATTCAGTATGCCCTGAGTTATCAGGCTATTTATAGGGAGGAATCAATCAGAAAATAGTTGCTTAGAATTCCTCTAAGAAAAGTCCAGTGCAATTTCATTTTCACTCCCAATTCATTTCTTCCTATCTATCTTTTTCTTTTTCCTTTCAACAAATGGTTCATAGCTGATGAGATGTCCAAGGATTTTTCTTCATGATTCTCTTGCAATAAATGCAATACAGAACAAGCATCAAAGTCAAAATACAAAATACCTGTTATTTCATCAGCATAGGAATTCAGCCCACTACAACAAATCAAAACCTATCTATAACTTCCAGTCAAGCATTTATTAAGTACCGGCTGTGTGCTGAGCATTATGCTAAATACTGGGAAAAGAAAAAAAGGTGAAAGGAGGCACTCACAATCTAAGGGAGGATGGCTAATATGGAAATGTTTTACATGGCTCCACATGTATAATGGGCATCATATTGCATGCCTTCTTAGTGGGGAAGAGAAGAGGTAAAAGGTGGAAGAGAATTTGCAACTCAAAATAAAAAATGAAAATTTAAAAACTGAAAGAAACAAAAACCAACCTAATAGAACAGACAACAAACAGACACAATGTAAGCTGCTCCTTGAGAGCAGAGGCTGTTTTTGTTCTTGAACACAGTGCCTAGTATTTAATAAATTACTTACTAATGAATATAATTAGGGAATGTTGTCAGAAACTCAAAGATTTAAATGATTTGCCCATAGTCACACAGCTACTATCTGAATGCAGGTCTTCATATCTCCAAATCTGGGCCTAAATCTATCATGCTGCTTCAAAATAGTGAGGCAATAAAAGAAAGACAATCATCAATGACAACCCCTCAGTGAAGGAAAGAGAATGGATACCCCTAAAAGCAGACAGGAGGTATAATAATCAACCAGAGAGCTGTACAAGCTGCTGGTGTAACTATGCTGAAGATTCAGACCAGAGTTTCATCTGATATAGAATCTGAAGACTCTCTTTCAAGCATACCACTCACTCACTCCACAGAGCCAGATTCTAGTGTACTAGGAATGGCTTGCACCTAATCCCCATGTACTTTTTATACCACTAACATGACGCTAGGGACCTGCATGGGACATCCAAAGAATGATCATAAGCTGTGAATGGAAGATCTGATGCAAAGAGATCTATGAAGTTATATAACGAGTGTCATATTTATGGAAAAGCATCTTAGGCTCAATCTGTGTAATGTGCAATGTCTGATTCATTCTGTAAAGTGCTGCTTTGGCTGGAAAAACCCAAGTCATTAAAATTTTGGTAACTAGAATTTGCAATCAAACCTTTGTTTCTCTTCTCTTACAGCAGCATCTTAACTCTGAGTGTGTGTACCACAGACTTATTAGCATCTATGTGGGCATAGATTAGGGGGCAGTGAAACGGAGTAGATAATGCAATTCTAAATATTATGTTTTCTTCAAAATTCAAAGAAAAAGTTCCTGCTATTCTCTACCTCCTCAAAATTGTACAAAAATCAAACTTACTCTGCTTTATGATACAGTTTTAGATCTGGTACAGCTAGGCCACCTTCATTTGCTTTTTTTCTTCATTAATTCCTTTGAAATTCTTGACCTTTTGTTCTTCCAGATGAATTTGTTTTTATTTTTCTAGTTCAGTAAGATAGTTTTTTGGGAGGCTGATTGGTATAGCACTAAATAGTTTGGGGAGTATTGTCATCTATATTATATTTGCTTGACTGATATCCACAAGCACATGATATTTTTCCAATTGCTTAGATCTGACTTTATTTGTGTGGAAAGTGTTTTGTAGTTTTGCTTATATAGTTCCTGACTTTCCCTTGGCAGATAAATTCCCAAATATTTGATATTGTCAAGAGTTATTTTAAATGGAATTTCTCTTTGTATCTCTTGCTGTTGGATTTTATTAGTGATGTATAAGAATGCTGATGATTTATGTGGATTTACTTTATATCCTGCAACTTTGCTTAAGTTGTGGATTGTTTTTAATAGCTTTTTAGTTGATTCTATGGGATTCTCTAAGTAAAACCATCTACAAAGATTGATAATTTGGTTTCCTCATTGCCCACTCTAATTCCTTTAATCTCTTTTTCTTCTCTTATTGCCAAGGCTAGCATTTCTAATACAATACTGAATAGTAATGGTGATAGTGGGAACCTTGTTTCATCCCTGATCTTATTGGGAACGACTCCAGTTTATCCCCATTACATATGATGTTTACTGGTGGTTTTAAATAGATGCTACTGACTATTTTAAGGAAAAGTCCATTTATTCCTATATTCTCTAGTCTGTTTAATCAAAATGGGTGTTAGATTTTATCAAATGCTTTTTCTGCATCTACTGAGATAATCATATGGTTTTTGTTCATTTGGCTACTGATGCTAATTATGCTAATAGTTTTCTTGCATTCCTGGTATAAATCCTACTTGATAATGGTGTATTATCTTGGGTATGATTTTCTGTAATCTCTTTGCTAATATTTTATTTAAGATTTTTGCATCAATATTCATTAGCGAGATTGGCCTATAATTTTCTTTCTCTATTTTCATCTTACCTGGTTTAGGTATCAGTACCATGTCTGTATCATAAAAGGAATTTGTTGGACTCCTTTGTTCCCTATTTTTTCATGTAGTTTATATTGTATTGAAGTTAACTGTTCTTTAAATGTTTGGTTCACATGTAAATCCATCTGGCCCTGGAGCAAAATTAAAAAACACTTTACACTCAAATAAAGTCATATCTAAGCACTGGAAAAATATCAAGTGCTCATGGATAGGTCCAGCGAATATAATACAGATGACAATACTACCTAAACTCATTTATTTATTTAGTGTTATACCAATCAAACTCCCAAGAAACTATTTTACTGACCTAGAAAAAAATAACAACATTCATCTGGAAGAACAAAAGGTCAAGAATTTCAAAGGAATTAATGAAGAGAAAAGCAAATGAAAGTGACTTAGCTGTACCAGATTTAAAACTATATTATAAGGTAGCGGTCATCAAAATCATCTGGTACTGGCTAAGAACTAGAGAAGTTAACCGTGGAACAGATTAGGTTTACAGAACAAAATAGCCAATGAGTGTAACAATCTAGTATTTTACAAATCCAAAGACCCCACCTTTTGGGATAAGAATTGGGAAAATTGGAAACCGGTATGGCAGAAAGTAGGCACAGACTCACATCTAACACCATATACCAAGCTAAGGTCAAAATAGGTTCATGATCTAGACATGTTCATTATTTTTTTCCTATTGATCTGTTTTTCTTGCATAGCATAATGAATAAGGAAATGTATTTATAAGAATTGCATACTTAACTTGTATTCATGTTTTGGGGAGGATAGAGGGAGGGAGAGAGGGAGAAAAATTTGGAAAAGGAAGTTTTATAAAGGTGAATATTGAAAATGATCGTCGCATGTACTTGGAAAAATAAAATGCTATTAAAAATTTTATTTTAAATCACACTTACTCGCTGCTTTGATGAAACTTCTTTGGAACTGGTACATCATGAGTGGCCCAGGGAGCATTCTGGAAAACACAAAGAGACCAAAAAAGGTGCATTTTAATCATAAAAGAATCAATTCTAGGAGCAGCTAGGTGGTGCAATAGATAGAACACCAGACCTGAAGTCAGGAGGACCCGAGTTCAAATCTGGTCTCAGACACATAACACTTCCTGGCTATGTGACCCTGTGCAAGCCACTTAACCGCAACTGCCTCAGCAAAAATAATAATAATAATAATAAAAGAAAAAAGCTATTAAAAACAATCCACAACTTAAGCAAAGTTGCAGGATATAAAGTAAATCCACATACTATATGAGGATGTATTCTGATGGAAGTGGATTTCTTCAACAAAGAGATCTAACTCAGTTTCAATTGATCAAGGATGGACAGAAGCAGCTACACCCAAAGAAAGAACACTGGGAAATGAATGTAAACTGTTTGTATTTTGATTTTTCTTCCCGGGTTATTTATACCTTCTGAATCCAATTCTTCCTGTGCAACAAAAGAACTGTTCAGTTCTGCACACATATATTGTATCTAGGATATATGGTGACATTCAACATGTATAGGACTACTTGCCATCTGGGGGAGGGGGAGAAGGGAGGGAGGGGAAGTCGGAACAGAAGTGAGTGCAAGGGATAATGTTGTAAAAAAAATTACCCTGGTATGGGTTCTGTCCATAAAAAGCTATAAAAACAACAACAACAACAACAACAAAAACTTAGAACACACACACACACACACACACACACAAAAATATATATATATATATATATATATTAGGCACCTAAAATCTGCCAGACTGCTAAGCACTAAGGATACAAAAAGAGGCAAAAGACAATCCCTGCCCTAAAGGAGCTTACAATGTAATGGTGGGAGACTTGCAAATAAATATATATAAAATCAACCATATATAGGTTAAAGAGAAATAATTAACAGAAGGAAAGCACTGGAACTGAGGAGTTGGGGAAGACTTCTTGTAGAAGTAATAGATGATTCCTTCTCTGAAATGATCGGTTTTTAGGTAGATGGCACTTTAAATTCACATTTCCTCCAAAAGAGTTTTTTTTTCCCTTTTTAAACTTGCTTACCCTTCTGATTTCACTACTTGATTATTTACCTCCAGAATCAAATAAAAAATACCACACTTGAATTTTTAAACCTTTTATAATCTATTTCCTGTCTACTTTCCCATCCTCTTCATTTCTTAACTCTACTCTTCAATCTGATAGCTCCAGTCATTTTGACTGGTGGATTCCATCCTTGGAACTCTTTCTCCTGGATTCCTTTGGCTTCTTTCAAATCCTAGCACAAGTCCCACATTCTGCAAGAAATTCTCTTGGTATTCCTTAATCCTCCCTCTGAGCTTATCTCCACTTTATCTTGCAAATGCCTTGCTTGTACATAGTTGTCTGGATATCATCTGCCCAATTAGACTGTGGATTCCTTGAGATCAAGGACTGGTTTTTTGCCTTTCTTTGTACCCTCAGCTTTTAGCACAGTATCTAGCACACAATAAGAACTTATTAAATAATTACTGATTTGATTCCTAAGGTCTGTGGTACCATTCAATAAACATCAAATAGGAATCTACTACTTGTTAGGCTGAGGAGATAGGATAAAAATAAGTCAATCACTATCCTCAAGCAGCAATCCAATCAGCAATTTATGCTGCTGGTTTAACCAAAGAAACTGATGGCATTCATGCAAGAACTGTTTCTAGAACTTAAACAGCCAATAAGGAATTTTCCATAGGCTGAAAATATTTCTTCCTACATGCTTGGCAACAGAAGCAAGACATATTGGAAAGACTTACCTTAAGTAAGTCTTTAGTGCGCTAGTAATAGTCTTTATTTCCCACTCCGCACAGATATCCACTTCTGTTTCAGAAGCTGTTTTGGGGTCTAAAAAAGAGAGAGAAATACATGATTAAAAGTAAAACAAAATGAAACCATTTTTCTTCTTGAGGTGAGCCTGTCTACCACTTGATACTTTCATCCTCATTTCCATATTGCTTTCAGAGGTTGTTTTTGTTTGTTTCTTTCTTTTTTAAAGTCCCTGTGGCTGAATATAACTCTTGGCCTAACTCAAAGAATGGCTATTTGTACCCCTGAAAAATTCTCATATGACACTTTAGTGTACTTATGTAACACTGAGGATCATCTGTGTTTGTGGCTTATCTCTTTACTCAAAAGGTTCTAAGATCTTATCAGTGTGAGTGTTGCCTATGCTGTGCAACTTTTGTCCATGTCTATACCATATGGAGACCCTTTTTCAAACATACTTCTGACATCATCAGGACATCAAAAGACTACGCAGGCTATCTATCAGTCATCCTTGACATTTACCATTAATCCTCATAATCTTTTCTAGCATTTATATATATATATATCTGATAAAATCATTTTTTGTCTTTTCTAGGTATCTAGGTGGCACAGTAGATAGAGTTCAAAACCAGCCTTGGATCCGCAATAGTTGTGTGATCTAGGGCAAGACACTTAATTTTTGATTGCCTCAGTTTTCTCAAATATAAAATGGGGATAATTAAAGCCTCTATCTCACAGTGTTGCTGTCAGCATCAAATGAGATCAAACACAAAATGCTCAGCACAGTGCCTGCCATACATCATACATTTAACAAATGTATGTTTTCTTCCCTTTCCTATATATCTTTTTTGAAATATAGGGCAATCTGTTCACCTCCACGACAATAGGCATTTGTTGGACTTTGGGGAACCCTCAATTCTAATTCTTTGGAAACTCTTATATGTCATGATACAGACATAACATAAGAGCAAAAGGAAAACACATTAAAAAACCAAGCTGATCTTCTTAACTAGACTGTAAATTCCTTGTGGGCAGGGAACATATTATGCATTATCTTTCCCACACTCCAACCTCTTCAGTGCTAAGCAAAAGGCCCTGCACAAAGTAGACTCTTAATAAATGGGCTGTCAGAAGAAAACTGTATATTGTGAGAGAAAAAAACAATCCCTTTTTGTTTGTTTCCACTTCTCTTTAATTGATATTTCCTCCTTATCACTTTTTTTTTTCATTTGAAATATGATCACTATTATTCTAAAGGACCCATGATGAAAAAAAAAGTTATTTACTTCTGAGTAGATGAACTGATGAATTCATGTAAATTGAAGCATACTTTTTTCATTTTATTTTTTTAGGAAGGTATGTGCTTTCTTTTGCAATATCCTTAATGTAAAATGTTTTACATTACATGCTTATTTTCTCCATGGGCAAGGGAGATAGAGAATTTGGAACTCAAATTTTATAAAAATGTTTTAAAAATGTAAATAATTGGGAAATATTCAATTAAATAAATTACATTTTAAATAAACACTGGTTGTATACTAAGTGAAGTATAAAAGCTTACATAATTCACCAGACTAACTACTTCCTAATAGTACAAACTGGACCCCAAGTTAACTGGAAAGGGGAAAAAAGTATTTCTAAAGGGCACTAATGCTACTGTGCTACCTATCTGCCCAGATATAATTGAAGGATTATATTATTCAGAGTTAGAGGGGACCTTATAGTCAAATCTTTTCATTCTATTGAAACCTAAAAGAAATTACATAACAGGATTCAAGACCCCTTTTCACCTAAGAAATTTTTATGCAATCATGGGTATATAGGCACATAAAATCAGCATACAAATCAATATTATAATATATCATAATTTTGTGACCATCACATTCAATTATATTACCCCACATGGGGTCATGATCCACAGTTTAAGAAATTTTGTACTAAAGTACCTGTTGAATGTCTAGCTCAGTGGGGATTGATGGGAAATGACTAAATCTCCTCTAGCTAAAAGGAAAAATTCTCTCAAGTGGCTAAAGAGAACTTATAAAGTCAGATTATAGATACTGATAGGACTAGCCAGACTCTTCAATATCACCAACCTCAAGTCTCTCTAGTGACAAACATTTGTAGAGTGTCCTACTGTATGTCTAGCCTTGTACTAGATGCTTCATAAAAGGTCTAAAATGAAAGATTCTTTACCCTCAAGGAGTATCCATTCTGCTAGTGAAAATAGGGGTGGGAACAACAGAATCACAGAGAAGTAGATAGAAAATACAAAGAGCCAATACAAGTCAATATAAAGATCTCAAGGGAAGGGGAAAGCAGTAATAAATAAGGGATATAATGAAATAATATAGTGCAAATACAAGCAAGAAATGCACTGCAATGCATAGGAAACAAAAATAGGGTAGTCCAGTTGAAACACAGACATTATGATGGAGAGTAATGTGCAATTTAGTCCAAGAGGAAAAACTGGAAATAGATTTCAAGAACAGACAATAACATTTATATTTTATCTTTTCATCTGACAGTGACAGTGACCCTTGGGAACTACCATTTGCAGTCGTTGGTTGGTCACTTTCCATTCCCCCCCCTTCATGTGAAGGTCCTTTTATGTGCTGTCTCCCCCAAGGAAGAGGGAAAAAGTTTTACAAGCAGAGATTGTCTCACTTTTTCTATTTGCATCCCCAGAGCTTACTTAGCACAGTACTTGGCACACAGTAAGCATTTAATACATATATATGTATATGTTTCCATTCATTTCTTCTTCCTGGGCAGAGAAAACAAACAGGGAAAGACCTATGCCATAAAAACTTTCTTTGTTCTCCAAGAACAAAATCTAACTGGGACTCCACTTTTGCCTAAGAGAAGGAACCCTATCTAGGGACATAGAAAAATACAGTTGTGAACAAGAACCCTTTTTTTCCTTGCTGCAAAATCTGCAGATGCCTTGGTCCAGTTCTAAAACCAGCCCTCTTATGCATCCACAAATTGAATCTTTTGCCATTTCACACTCCCTAGAAATTAATCTTTACTTATTTATGTGCCAAAGCCCTTAGTTCAGTCTGTGATTTTCCTTCAAACTACTAACTGCACCCCACCCCCTTTCCCCACCCCCTACCAGAATGTGGAGAGTTGCCAGTCTTGGACTCAAGACAAATCTTACTGTACATTTCTCTGAGGAACAAACTAGCTTCAACTCAAGAAGAGCAAACAACGATAAACAGAACCAGTTGGCAAGTTTTGGAGCAGAGTTATTCGTTGAACCACATTTAGCAAAGTAACAATTAGTATCCACTTTAAAAAAGGGCCTGCAACCATAGGGATATAGTGTAACATCACAGTCAAGACTCAAATAACAGTGCAAGGAAAAGGCTTTTTATAGCACTGATGAGGCAAGACTCGTTCTGGGGTTGAAGTACTTGCATTTTAATTCATCCTATTTCCAATACACCCCAAACCCAAGCCTTCTTTTCAGAAAGAGCTGCCAACTTCCACACCTTCTTGCTGAAGCCCCAGACTTGCATGTTTGGCTCCCCTGACATAGTGAAGCCTCTAGGAGCAGCTGAATATGCTGTGCCTTGGATATTAGGAGAGAGAATTTATGGCTTTCCACATCTCACTTTCTCATGGTTAGCTGGTAACAACATTCATCATGAAGAGAAAAAAGTCAATTTTTTGAAAAGACAGATCTTTATTTATTATTTTTTTTTTAAAAAGACAGGATCATATGTCCTCATGAAAGTACAAATTAATCTACAATCATTTAATAAGTGCTTGTTATCTGAAAAGCAAAAAAGTTTCTGGCCTCAAGGAGCTCACTTTCCAATAGGAGAGACAACCTGAAAATAATTCTATACAAAGAGAATATGTAGACAATGAATGGGAAGTAATGTTGGGAAGGAAGACACTATGAGGGGGTAGAAGGGTAGAAGAGATGGGAAAGTTCAAAAGGTGATAAGTCATTGGTGCTTTAGTAAATAAAGGAGGTAAAGTGGTCAAATCCACGTGAATTACTTCGACAGTGGAATGAAGACTAGAGAGGGAAGAGACCTGAGTCAGGAAGACCCATCAGAAATTAAACAGTCTTCTTTCACTGTGGATTCAGGCTCTATTTATTCCATCTGTGGATTGGCCAGGAGGCATTTTGCTTCTCTTCCTGGAAAATAAAAGCCCCTAGAAATCGGGGTTCTCACACAGAACTCTGCATACTAGCAGTCACTAAACAAATACTCATGGTGCTCTTCTGTTTTCTCACCACAGATTATAGAATCAGAACTGGAAAGAAGTTCAGAAATTTAGCCTACATGTACTGAGTCAATTATTTCTAGAAAACCCATGATAAGCAGACTCAGTGACAGCAATGCATTACCTCATGAGGCAATCTATTCTGTTTTGGGTGGATTTGATAGCTAGTTTTTCTTTACATTGAATCTAATTATACACTGGGGACAGCTTGTGGGTAGCTAGGTGGCACAGTAGATAAAGCACTGGTGCCAGAGTCAGGAAGATTCAACTTTATGGCATGATGGACAAAGGAAGCCAATGGTACATGATTACTGACTGAATATGAGAAGTGAGGGAAAGGAGAATGTCAAAGACGATCCCTTAGCAATTAAGATTAGTTTAAGAAGGAAGTAACATGTATTTGTTTGTATGAATGAAACAGCTATAAAAATGTACATACACATATGATATATGTGATATATATATATATACACACACACACACGTAATGTGTGTGTGTGTGTGTGTGTGAGAGAGAGAGAGAGAGAGAGATGTCTAATTTGGGGCATGTAATGTTAAAATGGCAGGGGGAAATCTTATATAACTAATTAGACATAGGATTCTGGAGCTCAGACAAGTAAAGACCCAGGAACTCCTAAAGGATAGGAATTGTTTCATTTCTATTTTTTACCTCATGTTCCTCATCTGTAAAATGGGCTGGAGAAGAAAATAGCAAACCACTACAGTAACTTTGTTAAGAAAACCCCAAATGTGATTAACAGAGTCAGACACAATTGAAAAAAGTGACTAAATCCACAAAATTCCTTTACCATGTAATACTATGAATAACAAGGTCAGGGACTATGCCTTCTCAGAACTATATAGCTTCCCTAGTACCTAACATAGCAAGGCAAATAAAAAAGCCTTAGACATCTGTTATAAAGACATTTGCTTTAATCACATTCTTGTCTAATTCCTCTTCTTCTGACAACACATCAAATGTTAGCAACATTAATAACTGCACTTTCTTATCTGTTGCAGGGAATTTTCAAGCCCCGATTGATTATTCAAAAACATTCCTTGTCTTCAAGGGGCTTACCTTTTTCTGGAGGGAGGAACAGTATATATGTAGTATACTGGATAAATGTAAAAATAAATGAGAGGGAGGGTTCAATTTTCCCGTTTGAATATTATTCAAGTCTCCTTTTCTTCTCTCACCCACTTACCTAGACATCTCAATAGCAATGGAAAGGAAAAAGAAAAACATGAAAAAGAGAAGGAAAGAAAACCAAAATAGAGGAGAATAAAGGGGAAGAGGGAGAAAGGAAAGCAAAATCTAAATTTGCTTGTTAGTAATATCTCTGGGAAAAATTTAGAAGGGAAGTAGATAGAAAAAAAAAAGGATCAATTTTAGGATACTTTATGAATTTTGTTTATTTAATCTTTTTCTGTCTCCCAATCATTTGGATGTGTTCCTTGAACAAAGCCTAATTTCTAAACAGACATCATTAGAGAAGTCCAGTTCTGTTATCTGGAAAACGACAGAGTTGGATTAGATGACCAGAAAAAGTTGCTTCTGGCTCTCATTTATGATTTCCTCCATGGTCCTCTACTATACAAAGTTGGTTTCAGTTATTAACAATAACAAACAATCCATATTTCTAAAGCACTGTCACACTTACAAAGTCCTTTATCTACAATCAACAATCAAAACTTTACAAGAAGCTTGTGGGTATCTAGGTGGCACAATAAAGTGCTAGTGTCAGAGTTGGAAAGACTTTTTGGGTTTAAATCTGGCCTCAAACAATTACTAAGTGTGACTTTGAGCATTTTGTAAATAAAGAAATTGAGATTCAAGAATATTAAACATCTCTTGTCTCTGCTAGAGCTGGATCAGGGAACTTGGTTCTCCTAATTGCAAATCTACAGTTCTCAAACTATACCATGTTGACTCATTAATGCTATTTCTTAGAAAACGGTAGGAAATAAAAGACAGAGAATAAAAAAGCACAGATTCAAAGGGTCCCTGGATGCTATGCTACATGGTACACATAGTTTGATTGAAATGAAATGGAGCAAGACAAAGCTTAATATAAGTTAGTGTTTATAAAGCACTGCATTTCTTGAGTCTCTCTAATACCTTCCATGTGCTCTTCATAGCATTAACTTTAGTTTAATCAATGCTAAAAGAAAGAAAACACTGGACTAGGTTGTATACATTGAATGTTAGATGTGTTGTCTATGCATATTGAAATGTTGGCTGGCTAGATCATTTTCTACATCTACAGACTGCCCCCAAGAGAACCTCTGTTTCTAGGAATTTTTAAGTCTTTCTCTCTCCTTTACAGTCTCTAAAGATCATTGACTTCTGTTGCTAGGAAATAGATCAAAGGTCATTTTTTGGTTTGACACTAGTATGTTAAAAGACCACAACTGCATTTACTAGAAATTCTACCAGAATTTCTTAAGGAGTTCCAATATTTAGTAAGAAAGATTCTCATAGCATTTGGTTTTTGTCAGTATCTACCACATAATGTCCTCAAGAAGATGGGTAAAGATACTGTGGTTCTTACTTAATTAAAACCTATTTTGATAATAAGAGTAATACACTACCAACTCTTTTGAAACTGTCAGATAGTGAATCCAAGTGTGTTCTTAAAATCTCAAGCAACATCATGAACATGAGAATGTCAAAACGTCTTACAACAACATGTAAATAAAATGCTTCTTGAATGGAATGAACCACGTTAAATTATGTCTTGTGAAACAGTGCTACTTGTTCAAAACTTGAGGGCACTGAAAAGGAAGTGTGGTATAATGGAAAGAGTAATGAACTTGTGTTCCTATTCAGTTTTCTGTATGATCTCAAGAAAGTCAACCTAAGTTGTCAAACAGAGGAGGTAGAAATAGTACCAAGCTTATTAGTAATCATTAACCTTTCTGGATCTTAATTTCCAATCTGTAAAATGAGAGTAGTGGTCAGACTAGATCATTCTGAATTCACATAGATTTCAAGGGGTCCATGAACCTGAATAGGAAATAAAATTAAAAGTTTACTATCATTAATCACTAGATGAAATTTATTATTTCCTTCAATTATGATTGTAGACAACAAAAAAAATATTCTAAGAAGGGCTTCACCTGACTACCAAATTCACATACATAAAAAATGATTAAAAGGCCCTAATCTAAAATTTCTTCCCAACTCCATATCCTCAATCAGTAATAAGGATAGAGAAAGAGAACACTGCTCTCCACTCTAGAAGTTCCCCCTTTATAAATCAAGGTGAGAATCCTGAGAGAATATCACACGTAAGGATTAAACTATTTGACTTGAAATATCAAGATAGATATTTCAATATGATAGAAAGAATTATAGGTTCTAGTGACAACCCTTCCCCATTTGAGACACTGATGGACAAGCTGAAAGATTTAGCTCTTAGACTCTGATGATCCAAATGAATTTTGGTTAAACCTCACCTGGGATTATCATCTGGGATATGCTGCCTACAGCTACAGAAAATGAGAAAAAGACCTGGCAGATGAGGGAGCTTAGCTGTCAGCTAAACACAGCTGTCCTCACGATGTTCTGCTGCTTGATATTCACACACTGGGTTCACTGGGGGCTTGCCACCTGGTTAATGCTTATTTCTCACAACAAATCATAGAAGCAGATTTTTACATTAATCATCCTGAGGAATATAATAGACAAATGACTGTTTTGAGAGCCAACTAGAACATCAGTGATAGAAACCAGGTTCCTTCACACCTGTTCTTTGTTTTAGTTCAATGACTTAAGCTACCCTTGATTAGAAATATGTCATAGGTCTGCCTAAAATGCCAAATTTCCTCACCCCTTTATGAGAGTCTTATCTAAGACTTAGATATCTGCCACCTGGTAGCTACTTTAGTAGTTACCCTTAAAATTACTCAAACTAACTATGTCTACAATCTGAACTAAAACATTGAAATTTCAAGAGTGTCCAAAAATAAATGGTTATGTTTTTAAACATAATTTCTTTTGAGATTAATGATAGAATAGGATTTTGCATGGAAGAAGCTTGTACTTTTGAAATGAACAAATATGGTATGAAATCTATGAGACCAAAATTAATTCCTCAATAAATGAGTGGTCAAAGGATACAAACATTTCTAAAAAGAATGGCAAGCTATTAACAACTACATGAAAGAATGCTCTAAAAAAATTAATACCAATAGAAATGGTAATTAAAACAATCTCAGAAAACTGGCAAAGATGACAAAAGGTGGGAATCACCACTCACTGTTGGAGATATTGTGGAAAGACAAGCACATTAATGCACTATTGAAGTAGTTTAAAAAAAATAGTCCAAACATTTTGGAAAACAATGGATAAATAAATGAGGAAAGTAACTAAAATGCCCATGTCCTTTGACTCAGAGATTTCATTGCAAGATATATTCCGTAAAAAGGACAATGATTTTTTTTTAAAGCCCCATATATATTAAACTTTTTTTTTTGAGAGGGGGATGGGAAGAGGGTAACAGAAAAGAACTAGAAACAAGGATAGATGCCCACTGCCAGGGAAAGGGCTAAAAAAAGTTACTGTAAATGAATATAATGGAATACTACTGGACTATAGAAGAATTGAGGCAAAAACATGAAAAAATATACATAATGACAACAAAGTACATTGAAGCTTAATGTGCTGAAATTAAAACTAATCTTAATTACAAAGGAAATATGAGAAAGTACCTCCTCCCATTTCTTTCGAGAGGAGAATGTCAGACTTTTTTTTAATATATTAGTTTTGTTGAAATCATTTTTTTTTTTAACTTTTAATTATAAGGGATAGCTCACTGTCTAGGAAGACAAGGGAAGATTCACTGGGAAAGGGAAGTGATATAAAAAAGAAAAATTATAAATAAAACTTTATTTTAAAAAGAGATAAGGTATAAGGGTACAAGAGAAACACATTTAGCCCTACATGAAAGAAATAAACAATAAGAAATCATGACTTTTTCCCTCTCAACAAAATGTTTTCAATGAAGTGACTGATTCTGACATGAGTAGTGTCCCTGTCTAGAACAAGTTGGGATCACATGCAACAGCCCCATTTATAAAAGTGTTGCTGCAAAAGTGCTTATAGTGACGAATATTACAGTCACTAATCTCAGAAATCTGATCTGTTTGCCATTTAAATCTATCTTATTCACTGATGCTAGCTGTATTCATGTCTAAAAATACAGGAAATCTGCAGCCTAGGCACATTTGGCCTGTTAGCTCATGGGGTTCTGATTTGAATACCCAACATGTGGAGTGGGATGAAGGTTTTGTTTTGATATCCGCTATCCATACGAGGCGGGGGAGGAGAGAAGAAGGAAGTGTAGGTTGAATTCTGCTGCTTCCACTACAGAGGAGGAGTATGAATTTGTGAGCTAGGAGATTGGGTCAGAAGGATTATCCATTGAAATAAATGCAGTTTTGGAGTTATGTGATAGATTTTCACTAGTTAAGAGAAGGCAAAGTTATTCTATCAAGAAATAGTTTCTGCATTATGGAATATTATTGTTCTGTAAGGAATGACCAGCGGGATGAATACAGAGAGGACTGGCGAGACTTATATGAACTGATGCTAAGTGAATTGAGCAGAACCAGGAGATCATTATATACTTCAACAATGATACTGTTTGAGGATGTATTCTGATGGAAGTGGATCTCTTCCATAAAGAGAGCCTTAATTGATCAAAGATGGACAGAAGCAGCTACACCCAAAGAAAGAACACTGGGAAATGAATATAAACAACTTGCATTTTTGTTTTTCTTCCCGGGTTATTTACACCTTCTGAATCCAATTCTCCCTGTGCAACAAGAAAACTGTTCGGTTCTGCACACATATATTGTATCTAGGATATACTGTAACCTATTCAACATGTAAAGGACTGCTTGCCATCTGGGGGAGGGAGGGGAAAAATTGGAACAGAAGTGAATGCAAGGGATAATGCTATAAAAATTACCCTGGCATGCGTTCTATCAATAAAAAGTTATAAAAAAAATAATAATAATAATAAATAAGTCTCAAACTCTTTAAAAAAATAAAAAAATAAAAAAGAAAGAAATAGTTTCTGTAATTAGAGTCACTTTCTACTCACACAGACCCTAATCACTTCTTCTAAATTGCTGCAATGGTGTCTGAATTACACACCCGCTCTTCTCTTCTCTTAGAGTGTTATTCCAAAATCATAACTCTAATTACATCAGTGCTCTGCTCAAGAAGCATCAAAGGCTCCTTTTTACCTCTAAGATCAAATATTAACTAGACTGTCTGACATTTAAAATTCTTCATCCCTTTCTTCATCTAGCTACATTATTTCCTACATTATTAGATATTATTCCTCTGTTGTCCACATCCCATTTCCAATCTCTGCCATTATCTCCCATGCTTAGACCCTCTCCCTCTTTGCTTGTGCTTCTTGGAATCCAAAACCTCCTTCAAACTCAACTCAAGTCCTACTTCTATTATGAAATCTGGCCATATCAAGGTACTAGTACCCCTATCCAAAAGATCTATTTTATACCTACTTATATGCATACTATTGGTTTCCAAGATAAAAGAAAAGTTCCTTGAGGACAGGGACATTCATTTTGTCCCTGTATCCCCAGCATTGAGCATAGTTCTTGGCACATGGCAGGCACTTAATAAATGTTTGTTGATTAATTTACTGCACTGATCTCCTTGCTTAGGCACCAGGTTGGAATCAATAAATACCTGACCCACTTCATAGATAGCAGGAGTTACAGACAATTAAAGACAAAACAGGGAGGGGCCATAAGGGATATGGATCCCCTGGTAAGACAAAAAGCCAAAGGCAGCTGTCTTCCACCAGTAAGGGTGTGGTACTCCTGGTTTATGTCCCCAGGCTCTAATGTGGGAGAGGAAAAGGAATCCAAGCTTTGGCATGTTTTTAAAGTCTGTAACAGAAATTATGGCAAGGTTAGCTGGGAATAACCAGAGATATTGAGCCAAAGTCCTCTCCAGCTATAAAGGGAAGAGCCAGGGTGGGAGAGGAAACTGACACCATTTTCTTTTCTTTCTTTTTTTTGTTGTTTCAGGGCCTGATTTCCAATCAATAAATATTTTAACCAGAAGGGTTGAATCCGTCCCCTCTTTCCCTCTCCTCCCCATACTTGTCCAAAACAACCCTACCAGCCACTTTTGCTCAGAGCCAGCGGCTATGACACTCACCCATCAAAACACTCAGCAACTTCTGGACTCTGGAATTGACGCCAACAATTCTGTAGAGTCCTTGCTCATTGATCCCTGGAAAAAGAAAAAGACTCTGATTTAATTAGAGACCATCAATGCACAAATAAGGCTAATGCAATCTAATGCATTTCTTTCATTTCCTCAGCCTTCCTAATAGCTGCTCTAATTAAAGCATCTTGTCACTCAGCCTGCTGCTGGGGAAGGGATGGATGGGATTTGGTACAGCTGTCTAGAATTTCATGGATGGACTACACACTATAACACTGGTCTTAGACTGGTAATCAGAGGGGAAAGAGATCTCCAATCTCCCCTGCCAAAGGCAGCATCTGGACAGGCTGAAAGATGTCAGTAATAATGGCAATAATAAACGTCTATTATTTGTATAAATATATGAGTGTATACACATACCTGCATGTATGTATTATAATTAAATAAACATGTGTGTAGTGTGTGAGTAGCCAACAACAGCATCAAATAACAAAGAGTTATATTTTAGATTTTTATGATGCCATTGTGTAATACCAGAATATGAAATACTTCAACAAAGATGACATGCTCAGTTTTGCAAATGGTGGCCAAAGTATATATACTACATGTTAAAGAAAGGACTTATTAAGAACTTGGTTTAGTAGTCAGAAACTCCAGCGTTTTGTTATACAAATGTCTTGCCTGTACAAAAAAAAATTTAGAGACATAATATCATCTTCCTCTTTATTCTATACAAGAAAAGAACTACTTGCTATTGAATGATGCCTTTGGGGTTTTGTTTTTTTCTCTAACCACAAATACAATCCCCTTCCAATTGAACTCTCCCTTAAAAAAGAGCAAAAAAGATAAGCAAAACAAATTGGAAAAATTAAAATATGTCCCAACTCTAAATATTCAGCAAGCAACAACAGCCTTGGAAAGAAAAAAATCTTCATTTTCTATGTATTGAACATTCCAAACCTGAAGTTTGTCCATTCTATTAATGAAAAGATTTTAATATATTTTATTACCTTTCTCTTTTTGGAGGTTCATTGTAAATTGGTCACCTAAATGATCTATTTTTTAGAAGAAACTGATCTTTATAAAAGAAAGGGTAAAAAATAGTCATAGTTATTATTTGATATAGAAGGCTAATTAGAATCAAGAGTTCCTGGAACTCTGTAGTCTCTGCTCTAGCTATCTATCACATGTTATCTATTTTCCTTCCTTCCTTCCTTCCTTCCTTCCTTCCTTCCTTCCTTCTTTCCTTCCTTCCTTCCTCCCTCCCTCCCTTTCTTCCTTTTTCTTTCTATCTATCTACCTATCTATCTATCTATCTACCTGTGAGACTTCCTGGGAATAAATTATTATATTAACGTCATCAGAAGATACATCATGGCCAAACAAAACAGGGTCTTGGAAAATGAAATTATTAAGACATTAATTTGCTGGGTTTTCAATGAGCAATTTACAAAAGAATGAAACCATTCAAAGGCTATAGGTACCTAGAATATATGGGTAAAATGGAGTAATATTCAGCTACTAAAGGTCTTATAGTCAAATCTATTCAACTTTATAGAAGATGAATCTAAAGTTTAGACATAATGAGTGATTCACTTCAGATCAAGAAATAGTGATACCACTGAATTCTCTGACACAGTTTTGTAGGACTATTCTCTCTAAGACAATCAATTAATAAACATTAATGCAGCTTCTACTAGGTACTAGACACTAGACTGACCTGACTGCAGATAACAAAGAACAGAGAGGAGTTACCAACTCAATCATCCTAACTAGCCCAATTTTCTTAATTAATTAAAGGAAATCAGTCCTTCCACCTAAATAATGTAGATTGCAATTGTTAGCTTTTATTACTAATTATTTTTATAATTTTGTATTTTTTTGTGCAAAATTTTTATAGAATTTATTTTATTTATTCGGTCATCAATCACATTTGTTTATTTAAAAGATAATGCCTTTTGCTCTAATTTTTTATTTTTATTCTTTTTCATTGATCTATTTTTCTACTTTTAAAAATTCAATATAAGAGCTTTTATAATTAATACTTCCCATAGAAAATTGAAAATTAACTTTTTCATCCCCTTTCTGCTTGATGATCTTACTCATTTGTTTTCTCATGCACTAGACATATTTAGGGCACAATGAATGGAGTACTAGACCTGGAATGAAGAAGATCCAACCTCAAGTATGGTCTCAGATATTTACTAGCTTTGTGACTAACAATTTAGTTTCAGTTTCCTCAATTATAAAATAAAATAAGGAAATTAAAAGCACCTACCTACAAGAATATTGGTCCAAATTATATAGTAATCCTTTCAAAATTGTGTCAGAGCTGGTACTTTTTACAAAGCTTTATGATATCTTTGTAAGTTAGCTCTTCAATAGTGTTGTACAATTTTACATTATAGTATGATATATGGTATATTGTACAGTACAGTATAGTATAGTCAATAGTACAAATTGTATTTCTTTTTTCAAATGTTTCTCCTTGTTTCTATCAGCAATTTCACAAAATGCAGATATCTTGATGGGTTAAATTTCCAATTTTCTGATGCAATTTTATGTTATTACAAATATATTTAAAATTCCAAAGAAATTATAAATTTCTTTTTCCAAAAGTTTCTTCTTGTTTCTATAATAATTTATAAAGATTTCATTCTGGGTTTATCTTAACAAAAGTAAGAATTAGGAATACCAAAGTTACTTCTTTCCTTATTTTTTTTGGGGGGAAGGGGGTTGAAAATCTTAAATTAAAATGCCATCATGTTTCTTAGTAAAAGAGATAATTTATGATCATATTTGCCAATGTTCACTTCCTTAATTCTTCTTTTCTTATTGCCAAAACTAGTATTTCTAAAATTTTGTTAAATAATTTGGCTAATAATTAATTACTATATAAAGTAATAGCCCAACCCCTTATCTCCTGGCTCTGTGTCAGAATTTCCAAACTTTTCCCACATTCTTCCTGGAGATATTTCTACTTATAAAGTCCTTTTTTCCAATTGCTGGATACCAGCTTAGAATCATATTTCAGGAAGTTAATTAGCCTTGCTCACTTCTCACCCAAAATTTTACTGAATGTGTACACTTAGACATATCTTTCCCCAGTCCTAGTTTTCCAGTTCCTATTATGTGCTGTCTTCTCTCATTAGAACAGGGGCCCTCAAACTTTTTAAATAGGGAGCCAGTTCACTGTCCCTCAGACTGTTGGAGGGCCGGACTATTGTAAAAACAAAAATTTTGTTTTGTGGGCCTTTAAATAAATAAACTTCATAGCCCTGGGTGAGGGGGATAATCATCCTCAGCTGCGGCATCTGGCCGCGGGCCATAGTTTGAGGACCCCTGCGATTAGAATGTCAGCTCCTTGAAGATAGACACTGACTTTCTTTTGTCTTTTACTTATATTCTAAGTACTTATAGCACATAATAAAAATTAATTTTCTTCTTCCAAAATTTCAATACTAATTTGTCCTCTTCTGGTCTTTCTCTCTTTTTTCCTCTATCTAAAAAAGGGTATTAGGTTATAGTTTGAAGACTACTGTGCAAATCCTAGCTCTGAACTTTGCAACATTGCTATCAACTAATTCTCATTTGGAATGTTTAAGACAGAACTATGAAAAATGATATACCTAGGAATACGTAACTAGACACTCAGTCTCTCATTCAAAAACAGTCTAAGAAACTAGGTACTGTTTACTGGTCTTTGTTACTAGTACCCCAAAATGCAGAGAGAACCACATCTTATGGGTTGATGATAATTTTTACTAGAAGCCATTGAGAAAACAATGCCTTCAGAAAGATCAGGGGAAAAGGTACATAGAATGATTTTATTCTCTAATCTCTCTCCTCTAATATCAGGTTCACTGGGTCTCTCTAGATAGCTATAAACTTCTGTTGTTAGGATTTTTATAGATGTGTATTAATATAATTGATTTCCTTTGTTAACTCTATAAATTTTATTTTATGCAATTAAAATAGCACTCTAAGAATGGGGGTTTTGTTTTTGTATTCCTGTGCTTAACTTGGTACTATTGAGTTTTAACTATTTACTGATTGATGCAGAGAATTTGGTCTCCAGTGAAATGATCCCCTGCCATGGTCAGAATATGATTGCCTTGTTGTTGTGTTCAGGTCTAGGTGGCACATTTCAAGAGTATACAGAAGTAATGGTGAACGGTGCTCACATCAACTTGTTCACAATTATCACTGTCTCAGAATGGAATGGACTTGCCTTGTAAAGTAATGGGTTTCCCCATGTGGAAGTACTCAAGTCAAAGCTGGGTGACCTCTTTTGGGTTAGGAAGGAATGAGGGGGATGTTCTGGCAGGGTTGGACTAGATGGACCCATAATATACAAACCGATTGTGGTATTCTAGCAGTTAATGAATCACTTAAAATTGGGAAACAGCAGGTAGCAGATAATATGCTACAAACAGCTGTGCAACCTTCAGAAGAACAATGCCATCTGGTAAGCTCCTTTACCTCTGGTTTCCACAGCATGAATGCACTTCCTGATAATGCTGAAGCCAATGCTATCCAACTGTGCAGCTGAAAAAGAAGGAGGGAAATTTTTTTTTTTTTTAAAGCAGCCATTGGAACCAACATCATAGTAGGATTTTGGCTAATTCCCTATTAGACTATAGACTCCTGGAGAGTTAGATCGCTTTTTGCCTTTCTTTATATTTCCAGGCCTTAGCCCAGTATCTGGCATATATAGTCATTGCTTAATAAATACTAGTGTATTGACTGACTTTTCAAAAAGAAAATATACTTACTTTCTCATTAAAGAGATGGGGAGTAACTAGGCATTCACCAACAATGTTTTCAACTTGAAAGCTTTACTCACTTTCAATGATTTCAATATTATTAATTCAGTATTATTTATTAAAAATCCATGGTGAATTTCTTTGTTAAAAGGGATGGCTGTCTGGGAGAGAGGAAAGGAAGAGATAAAGCAAGGAATCTAGGTGATGTTATAAACAAAAACTACTGGGGTGGAGCCAAGATGATGAGCTAAAGCCTGAACTCTCCCAAATTGCTATCCAAATGCCTCTTAATGAATTCTGAAGCAGTAGAACCAACAAAAGCACAAGCTGAAACAATTTCCCAGCCCAATAAAACACATTAGGTCTGCAAGGAAGGTAAGAGTAGAGCACTGTTCTATGCAGGACACCATAAAAGCCAGGCTTTGGGGGCTACAGAATATGCAGCAATGACTTCTAGAGTTCTCAATACAAGGGCTGCGACAACTAGTCAGGAGATTACAGGCAACCTTTGATAGCACTGGGTGCAGGACTCTGATGCACTGGAAATGCACCGTTCTGGGTCACAGTCTTAGGAAGAAGAGGGGCACTAGCATACTAGACCATGCAGCTACAGGAGAGCCAGGACTCTGGTCATCATTCAAGGGTAAGGAAAAAAAAAAAAAGGGCTACTGTTTACTCATCTCCCAAACCATAGGCCAGGACTACACTTCTCTTTGGATCATAACAATTTGGAAGAACTGAAAACTGATGAACCCTTGGACACTGTCCCCTCCCAAGTCAGGAGCAAGATTTAACTTTAACCTAATTTAAAAGTCAATAAATAGGTAAGAAAAATAAGCAAACAACAATAACAATGACAACAAAAAAGAACCTGACTGTGGGTGATAAGGAAAATCAAAATACAAACTAAGAAGACAACAAATCCAAAATTTCTATATCCAAAGCCTCAAAAGAAAAATGTAAATCTGTCTCAGAGCCACCCCATTCCCCAAAAAAAGAATTCAAGGAAGAGCTGAAAGGGGATTTTAAAAATTAAGGAAGAGAGGTAGAGAAAAGATTAGCAAAAGAAAAGAGAGTGATGCAAGGAAAATCATTTAAGAGTCAACCACTTAGTCAAAGAAGGCACAAAAAAATACAGAAGAAAATATCTTTAGAAACAGAGTAAGCCAAAAAGCAAAAGAGGCATGAAATCCACAAAAGAAAACTCCTTAACAACTAGAATTGGCAGGCCTGTTCTTCTGGCAATGTGATGAAGAAAGAGCCATCTACACCTAGAGACTAGGGACTGAATGTGGATCCCAACATTGAATTTTCACTTTTTTAGTTGTTTGCTTGCGTTTTGTTTTCTTTCTCATTTTTTTAATTATACCTTTTTTGTTTACAAGTTATATGCATGGGTAATTTTACGGCATTGACAATTGCCAAACCTTTTGTTCCAATTTTCCCCTCCTTCACCCCATCCCTTCCTCCCATCCCCTCCCCCTGATGGCAGGTTGACCACTACATGTTAAATATGTTAAAGTATAAATTAAATACAATATACATATACATGTCCTAACAGTTATTTTTGCTGTACAAAAAGAATTGGACTTTGAAATACTATACTATTAGCCTGTGAAGGAAATCAAAACTGCAGGCGGACAAAAATATAGGGATTGGAAATTCTATGTAATGGTTCATAGTCATTTCCCAGAGTTCTTTCGCTGGCTGTAGCTGGTTCAGTTCATTACTGCTCTATTGGAACTGATTTGGTTCATCTCATTGCTGAAGAGGGCCAGATCCATCAGAATTGATCATCATATAGTATTGTTGTTGAAGTATATAATGGTCTCCTGATCCTGTTGATTTTACTCAGCATCAGTTCATGTAAATCTCTCCAGACCTTTCTGAAATCATCCTGCTGGTCATTTCTTACAGAACAATAATATTCCATAACATTCATATACCACAATTTATTCAGCCATTCTCCACTTGATGGGCATCCACTCAGTTTCCAGTTTCTGGCCCCTACAAACAGGGCTGCCACAAACATTTTAGTACATACAGTCCCTTTCCCTTCTTTAAGATTTCTGTGGGATATAAGCCCAATAGAAACACTGCTGGATCAAAGGGTATGCATAGTTTGATAACTTTTTGAACATAGTTCCAAACTGCTCTCCAGAATGGCTGGATATATGCACCATTCCACCAAAAATGTATTAGTGTCCCTGTTTTCTCACATCCCCTCCAAAATTCCATATTATTATTCCCTGTCAATCTGAAAGGTATATAGTGGTATCTCAGAATTGTCTTCATTTGCATTTCCTTGATCAATAATGACTTGGAGCATCTTTTCATGTGGCTAGAAATAGTTTCAAGTTCTTCCTCTGAGAATTGTCTGTTCATATCCTTTGACCATTTATCATTTGAAGAATGGAGTGATTTCTTATAAATTAGAGTCAAATCTCTATATATTTTGGATCTCACTAAAGAAGAGAAAGGAACCTGTATGTGCCAAAATGTTTGTGGCAGCCCTGTTTGTAGTGGCTAGAAGCTGGAAAATGAATGGATGCCCATCAATTGGAGAATGGTTGAGTAAATTGTGGTATATGAATGTTATGGAATATTATTGTTCTGTAAGAAATGACCAGCAGGATGAATACAGAGAGGACTGGCGAGACTTACATGAACTGATGCTAAGTGAAATGAGCAGAACCAGGAGATCATTATATACCTCAACAACAATACTGTTTGAGGATGTATTCTGATGGAAGTGGATCTCTTCAATAAAGAGAGCTAATTCAGTTTCAATTGATCAAAGATGGACAGAAGCAGCTACACCCAAAGAAAGGACACTGGGAAATGAATATAAACTGCTTGCATTTTTGTTTTTCTTCCCGGGTTATTTATACCTTCTGAATGCAATTCTCCCTGTGCAACAAGAGAACTGTTTGGTTCTGCACACATACATTGTATCTAGGATATACTGTAACCTATTTAATATGTAAAGGACTGCTTGCCATCTGGGGGTGGGGTGGAGGGAAGGAGGGGAAAAATTGGAACAGAAGTGAGTGCAAGGGATAATGTTGTAAAAAAATTACCCAGGCATGGGTTCTGTCAATAAAAAGTTATTTAAAAATAAAAATAAAATAAAATAAATATTAAAAAAAAATAAAAAATATATATATTGGATCTCTTTTTTTTTTTTAATCTGAGTTTTCTTGTGTACCATGACAACTGTGGAAATATGTACAGAACAATTACGCATGCTTATTATATTGGATTACTTGCTGTCTAGGGGAGGGGGTGGGAGTAAAGGAGGAAAAAAATGGAGTACAATATTTTGCAAGGGTGAATGTTGAAAACTATTATGCATATGTTTTAAAAATAAAAACATTTAATTAAAATAAATAAAAATTAAATTAAATTTTAAAAACTAGAATTGATGGAATTGTGAAAAGATCTAGCCATTCTGGAGAGCAACTTGGAACTGTGCTTAAAGGGATATGAAACTATGCATACTCTTTGATCCAGCAATGCTATTGCTGGGTCTGTATCCCAAGG